>NC_143039.1:33132500-33257500 GCF_057628025.1 Oncorhynchus mykiss | reverse complement strand
TGTTTGCCCTACCATACTGTGCCAGTGTTTTCCCTACCATACTGTGCCAGTGTTTGCCCTACCATACTGTGCCAGTGTTTGCCCTACCATACTGTGCCAGTGTTTGCCCTACCATACTGTGCCAGTGTTTGCCCTACCATACTGTGCCAGTGTTTGCCCTACCATACTGTGCCAGTGTTTGGCCTGCCATACTGTTCCAGTGTTTGCCCTACCATACTGTGCCAGTGTTTGCCCTACCATACTGTGCCAGTGTTTGGCCTGCCATACTGTTCCAGTGCTTGCCCTACCATACTTTGCCAGTGTTTGCCCTACCATACTGTGCCAGTGTTTGCCCTACCATACTGTGCCAGTGTTTTGCCTGCCATACTGTGCCAGTGTTTGGCCTGCCTGTCTGTGCCAGTGTTTGGCCTGCCATACTGTGCCAGTGTTTGGCCTACCATACTGTTCCAGTGTTTGCCCTGCCAGTCTGTGCCAGTGTTTGGCCTACCATACTGTTCCAGTGTTTGCCCTGCCAGTCTGTGCCAGTGTTTGGCCTGACATACTGTTCCAGTGTTTGCCCTGCCAGTCTGTTCCAGTGTTTGCCCTACCATACTGTGCCAGTGTTTGCCTTACCATACTGTGACATTGTTTGCCCTACCATACTGTGCCAGTGTTTGCCCTACCATACTGTGCCTGTGTTTGCCCTACCATCCTGTGCCAGTGTTTGTCCTACCATACTGTGCCAGTGTTTGCCCTACCATACTGGGCCAGTGTTTGCCCTACCATACTGTGCCAGTGTTTGGCCTGCCATACTGTTCCAGTGTTTGGCCTGCCGTACTGTTCCAGTGTTTGCCCTACCATACTGTGCCAGTGTTTGGCCTACCATACTGTGACATTGTTTGCCCTACCATACTGTGGCAGTGTTTGGCCTGCCATACTGTGCCAGTGTTTGGCCTGCCATACTGTTCCAGTGTTTGCCCTACCATACTGTGCCAGTGTTTGCCCTACCATACTGTGCCAGTGTTTGCCCTACCATACTGTGCCAGTGTTTGCCCTACAATACGGTGCCAGTGTTTGCCCTACCATACTGTGCCAGTGTTTGCCCTACCATACTGTGCCAGTGTTTGCCCAACCATACTGTGCCAGTGTTTGCCCTACCATACTGTGCCAGTGTTTGGCCTGCCATACTGTTCCAGTGTTTGCCCTACCATACTGTGCCAGTGTTTGCCCTACCATACTGTGCCAGTGTTTGGCCTGCCATACTGTGCCAGTGTTTGGCCTGCCATACTGTTCCAGTGCTTGCCCTACCATACTGTGCCAGTGTTTGCCCTACCATACTGTGCCAGTGTTTGCCCTACCATACTGTGCCAGTGTTTGCCCTACCATACTGTGCCAGTGTTTTGCCTGCCATACTGTGCCAGTGTTTGGCCTGCCTGTCTGTGCCAGTGTTTGGCCTGCCATACTGTGCCAGTGTTTGGCCTACCATACTGTTCCAGTGTTTGCCCTGCCAGTCTGTGCCAGTGTTTGGCCTACCATACTGTTCCAGTGTTTGCCCTGCCAGTCTGTGCCAGTGTTTGGCCTACCATACTGTTCCAGTGTTTGCCCTGCCAGTCTGTGCCAGTGTTTGGCCTACCATACAGTTCCAGTGTTTGCCCTGCCAGTCTGTTCCAGTGTTTGCCCTACCATACTGTGCCAGTGTTTGCCTTACCATACTGTGCCAGTGTTTGCCCTACCATACTGTTCCAGTGTTTGGCCTGCCAGTCTGTTCCAGTGTTTGGCCTACCATAGTGTTCCAGTGTTTGCCCTGCCAGTCTGTGCCAGTGTTTGGCCTGACATACTGTTCCAGTGTTTGCCCTGCCAGTCTGTGCCAGTGTTTGGCCTACCATACTGTTCCAGTGTTTGCCCTGCCAGTCTGTGCCAGTGTTTGGCCTACCATACAGTTCCACTGTTTGCCCTGCCAGTCTGTTCCAGTGTTTGCCCTACGGTGTTTGCCCTACCATACTGTTCCAGTGTTTGGCCTGCCAGTCTGTTCCAGTGTTTGGCCTGCCAGTCTGTGCCAGTGTTTGCCCTGCCAGTCTGTGCCAGTGTTTGCCCTGCCAGTCTGTGCCAGTGTTTGGCCTGCCAGTCTGTGCCAGTGTTTGCCCTACCATACTGTGCCAGTGTTTGCCCTACCATACTGTGCCAGTTGTTTTCCTACCATACTGTGCCAGTGTTTGCCCTACCATACTGTGCCAGTGTTTGGCCTGCCATACTGTGCCAGTGTTTGCCCTACCATACTGTTCCAGTGTTTGCCCTACCATACTGTGCCAGTGTTTGCCCTACCATACTGTGCCAGTGTTTGGCCTACCATACTGTTCCAGTGTTTGCCCAACCATACTGTGCCAGTGTTTGCCCTACCATACTGTGCCAGTGTTTGCCCTACAATACTGTGCCAGTGTTTGCCCTACCATACTGTGCCAGTGTTTGCCCTACCATACTGTGCCAGTGTTTGCCCTACCATCCTGTGCCAGTGTTTTGCCTGCCATACTGTGCCAGTGTTTGGCCTGCCTGTCTGTGCCAGTGTTTGGCCTGCCATACTGTGCCAGTGTTTGGCCTACCATACTGTTCCAGTGTTTGCCCTGCCAGTCTGTGCCAGTGTTTGGCCTACCATACTGTTCCAGTGTTTGCCCTGCCAGTCTGTTCCAGTGTTTGCCCTGCCAGTCTGTGCCAGTGTTTGCCCTGCCAGTCTGTGCCAGTGTTTGCCCTACCATACTGTTCCAGTGTTTGGCCTGCCAGTCTGTGCCAGTGTTTGCCCTGCCAGTCTGTGCCAGTGTTTGCCCTGCCAGTCTGTGCCAGTGTTTGGCCTGCCAGTCTGTGCCAGTGTTTGCCCTGCCAGTCTGTGCCAGTGTTTGTCCTGCCAGTCTGTGCCAGTGTTTGCCCTGCCAGTCTGTGCCAGTGTTTGCCCTGCCAGTCTGTGCCAGTGTTTGCCCTACCATACTGTTCCACTGTTTGCCCTGCCAGTCTGTTCCAGTGTTTGCCCTACGGTGTTTGCCCTACCATACTGTTCCAGTGTTTGGCCTGCCAGTCTGTTCCAGTGTTTGGCCTGCCAGTCTGTGCCAGTGTTTGCCCTGCCAGTCTGTGCCAGTGTTTGCCCTGCCAGTCTGTGCCAGTGTTTGGCCTGCCAGTCTGTGCCAGTGTTTGCCCTACCATACTGTGCCAGTGTTTGCCCTACCATACTGTGCCAGTTGTTTTCCTACCATACTGTGCCAGTGTTTGCCCTACCATACTGTGCCAGTGTTTGGCCTGCCATACTGTGCCAGTGTTTGCCCTACCATACTGTTCCAGTGTTTGCCCTACCATACTGTGCCAGTGTTTGCCCTACCATACTGTGCCAGTGTTTGGCCTACCATACTGTTCCAGTGTTTGCCCAACCATACTGTGCCAGTGTTTGCCCTACCATACTGTGCCAGTGTTTGCCCTACAATACTGTGCCAGTGTTTGCCCTACCATACTGTGCCAGTGTTTGCCCTACCATACTGTGCCAGTGTTTGCCCTACCATCCTGTGCCAGTGTTTTGCCTGCCATACTGTGCCAGTGTTTGGCCTGCCTGTCTGTGCCAGTGTTTGGCCTGCCATACTGTGCCAGTGTTTGGCCTACCATACTGTTCCAGTGTTTGCCCTGCCAGTCTGTGCCAGTGTTTGGCCTACCATACTGTTCCAGTGTTTGCCCTGCCAGTCTGTTCCAGTGTTTGCCCTGCCAGTCTGTGCCAGTGTTTGCCCTGCCAGTCTGTGCCAGTGTTTGCCCTACCATAATGTTCCAGTGTTTGGCCTGCCAGTCTGTGCCAGTGTTTGCCCTGCCAGTCTGTGCCAGTGTTTGCCCTGCCAGTCTGTGCCAGTGTTTGGCCTGCCAGTCTGTGCCAGTGTTTGCCCTGCCAGTCTGTGCCAGTGTTTGTCCTGCCAGTCTGTGCCAGTGTTTGCCCTACCAGTCTGTGCCAGTGTTTGCCCTGCCAGTCTGTGCCAGTGTTTGCCCTACCATACTGTTCCAGTGTTTGGCCTGCCAGTCTGTTCCAGTGTTTGGCCTGCCAGTCTGTGCCAGTGTTTGCCCTGCCAGTCTGTGCCAGTGTTTGGCCTGCCAGTCTGCGCCAGTGTTTGGCCTGCCAGTCTGTGCCAGTGTTTGGCCTGCCAGTCTGTGCCAGTGTTTGTCCTGCCAGTCTGTTTTTTTTTTATTTATTTTTTTATACCTTTATTTTACTAGGCAAGTCAGTTAAGAACAAATTCTTATTTTCAATGACGGCCTAGGAACAGTGGGTTAACTGCCTGTTCAGGGGCAGAACGACAGATTTGTACCTTGTCAGCTCGGGGATTTGAACTTGCAACCTTTCGGTTACTAGTCCAACACTCTAACCACTAGGCTACGCTGCCGCTGTGCCAGTGTTTGCCCTGCCAGTCTGTGCCAGTGTTTGCCCTACCAGTCTGTGCCAGTGTTTGCCCTGCCAGTCTGTGCCAGTGTTTGCTGTCACTCTGTCAGGGGGCATACATCCATCCAGACCAGATGGCATACAGGCTGGGAAAACAAACAACTAGCTGTGCCATGTTGCAGACTGGAACAGGCTTGCTCTCTCTCCCTCTCTGATCTTTCAACCAGCCTCTTTTCCTCTATCCATTCCCCGTTCTCTCTATCATTCCTGTGTCCTGTTTGTTCTCTCTCAATCTCTCTCTCACTCCATCTCTCTCTTTTTCGTATCCCTCTCTCTTTCAATCTCCCTTCATCCTTCCTTCCTCTTTCGTGAGCTATTCTCTCTCTCCATTCCCAGTGCGCCTCTCACATCCCCTTGCCACTCTGTGTTTTGTTCTGTCTGCTGACGGCCGCTATAACTACAGCAGGCAGCGTTCTTTCATCCTGGACAAGTGCATGATGTCCACAGCCCCATGAAATATGAAAAATACATTTTTTATCAAGATTTTTGGTGACTGCCCAAGTTCCCCCCCCCCCACCCCCCAGGGAGGGGGCTGTGTGGTCTTCAGCTAGACAGAATAATCTAAATATTTATACAGAGAGCCTGAACACCGCTCTGCTTTCTGAGTGTTTATGTACAATGTGGGGGCGTCGGGCCACGGAGATAGAACTAGGAAGTGGATGGCCCGGGGTGGCAGCTTTCTGGGTATTTTTTGAGAGAGCGTAGGGCCTGCATAATAAAGAAGAAACTGTATGAGCCGGCAGCTACGAGGATCCTCGGGATCCCATGGATGTCAGGGTTTCAGACAGGACTAGGAGCCTTCAGGTTTAAAGACAGAAATAAAGGCAGGCCAGGACGAGCAGTTTGTGGCCCTTGAGTTCATTATAGCTTACCCAGACAAAAGCTAAGAAGTACTTTACACAACGCTAACTGGGGGAAATATGATATTGGGTCTGCCAGGTAGAATTTGAATCATATAGCTATTTATTTGCAAAAGGGATGGGAGTCATCCAACCTGATATTATCTGGGTTATGTTTCTCTGGGTGCCATCCGTGGAAAAAGGCAGATAATGACCCGTGTATGGTAGGCTATGAGGCTATAGTTTCCATCCACTGTAGATTGTGTAATGGGGCTCTCGTTGCTGACATGTTGGAAATGAATATGATGGGGTATTCGAGGATGTGAGTGTCAGGACAGCTGCCCTGTAGTGCCATCGGTTGGTTTAGGGAACGTGTACCCACGCACGTATACACACCTAGAGCGAACAGAGCGACGGAACGACTCCTTTGCCCCTGAGCATTGTGGGGGGGAGATGGAATAGCAAAGTGTGAGACACTCTGTATGGTTCTGTGACCTACACCCCCGCCCCCTCCCTTTCTCTCTCTCACCTCCCCCTCTTTCTCCCCTCCTCCCCATCTCCAGCCTGTCATTGTGTTCAGGTGACACGTCCTCAGAGTGGGGCGTCTTGCCTCTCCTCCTCCCCTCTCCTCCCCTCTGTTTCCCCCCTCTCTCAGTTGTGTCTGTCAGAATAGGCCAGGTTTGATAGGACCTCCCGTCCTCAGGAATCTGTCTTGTCTGTCTGCACGCTGTAGTCTGTCCTGCTGTTTTATACATGCTTGGTGTTGGCATTGAAATACAAGACACACCAAATGGCACAAATGTATCACTAGAATATGGGTTGTCACTGTCTTCTCGTGATGGACACCGGACACAGTCATTCAGAAGCTGCTATTCATTTGTGTCAATCTCCTCTCTATCCTCTTTGTCAGGCCCCAAAATAATTTCACTCGCTAAACGTCTTTGATAGCAGTACGCAGTGAGGGACATTCCCTAACTTCCTGTCTGTTGTGACTTGTTCTCCCTCCTCAGGCCCTTAATGGCTTTGTCCTGGTCATCACTGCAGAGGGGGTCATATTCTACTCCTCTCACACCATTCAAGATTACCTGGGATTCCACCAAGTAAGTCTCTACTGCTGATCACAGGGCTCGCAGCCACTCAAACCCACTGGCACACGCACCACACACACCGTACATCATACACACACACACACTGCCGCTCAAACGCGCACGCACACACACACACACACACACACACACGCAGCACACACACCGTACATCATACACACACACATTGCCGTTCAAGCACACACGCACGCACACACACACACACGCGCGCACGCACACACACGCACGCACGCACGCACGCACACACACACACTGAGCAGAGAGAGGAGGATTGGGCCTGCCTACAGAGCCACAGCATGGCACAGAGGGAGTCTGGAAGAGGTTAGCCTCGGCCAAGCCAGTTGGACTAGGCTTTACATGACTCTGCCCTCATTCTATTTACTATAGAACGACCCAGGGAGTGCTGGGACACGGACTGAAAACTATAGTCCTACTGGTTTTTGTGCCAAACCGGATCTAGCGCACCTGATTCTAATAATTATCTGGTTGATAAGCTGAATCATGTTAGTTACAACTGGGGTGGGAGTGAAAACCTACAGGAGGGTAGCTCTCCAGGAACAGGTTTGGGAGTGAAAACCTACAGGAGGGTAGCTCTCTCTGCATCCTGCCCCTTCTTTGCCCCAACAGTTACAGCCAGAATGAGGGTGAACATAAATATGCTGCTGTACAGTGCCAACCTTCACCCAACACTGCCTTGTGTCCTTGCCTGCCCTTTTGCCCCACCTCCGCCCCCCTCCGTTCCCTAGTCTTGCCCACAATGCCCTCTGGTACCCAGCCCTGCTCTGTGCTAAGCGCTTTAGCTTGCTTGAGTCAGGATTTCCACTGGATAAGGGTTTGATAACCCCGTCCAGAGAGGTCAAACACAGGTTAATTAGTTAATAGGAGCTGATCTATAGCATATTTAATCACAGACCTCGATAAGCATGCATAATGTCTGTCCTACGTTTCTTTAATTGAGTTAACCCCCAGCAGCTGATTAACTGCTCTCATAGCCTTATTTATTCAGGTTGGATCACCTTTTGATAACATCCATGCTTGCGTACACAGTTGGGTTAAGCTGTATTAGCAATTAATATCACCCGTTAAAGCTCTCTCTCTCTTTCCTTCTCTCTTTCCTTCTCTCTCTCTCGCTCCCTATTTCTCTCTTTCCTTCTCTCTCTCTCTTTCCTTCTCTCTCTCTTTTTCCTTCTCTCTCTTTTTCCTTCTCTCTCTTTCATTCTCTCTCTCTCTTTCCTTCTCCCTTTCATTCTCTCTCTCTCTTTCCTTCTCCCTTTCCTTTTCTCTCTCTCGCTCCCCATTTCTCTCTTTCCTTCTCTCTCTCTTTCCTTCTCTCTCTCTTTTTCCTTCTCTCTCTTTCATTCTCTCTCTCTCTTTCCTTCTCTCTCTCCCTCTCTCTCTCCCTCTAGCACTCGCTTTCTTTCTCTCTGTGTTCATCAGTGGAGGCTGCTGAGGGGAGGATGGCTCATAATAATGGCTGGAAAGGAGCGAATGGAATGGCATCAAATGTATATGATTACCATTCCCTCAATTCCGCTCCAGCCATTACCACGCGCCCATCCTCCCCAATTAAGATGCCACCAACCTCCTGTGGTGTTCATACTGCTGTAACTGCAAGCTGCTGTAGAATAAATGTTCCCACAATGTGAACCACACCTCTCAGGCCTTGTTTCATTTCAACAACCATCACTTCACATCTACAGCGCTAACTGAAATCCTTTTGGATGTGGCTGCCTGTTGTGGAGCTGTGTGTATGGTAATGAGAGGTAGCACTGAGATGCTAGTGTGACACGGAACCTCGGGCTGTGCTGTGACCATGTCACCACTCTCTGTGTCCATGTCACCAACTCTCTTGAGGTGGTCCAGCTCATGCCTTAACCTTCCTCCTCACTGCAAGCCCACAAAACAAGGAGGTGTGTGTGTGTGTGTGTGTGTGTGTGTGTGTGTGTGTGTGTGTGTGTGTGTGTGTGTGTGTGTGTGTGTGTGTGTGTGTGTGTGTGTGTGTGTGTGTGTGTGTGTGTGTGTGTGTGTGTGTGTGTGTGTGTGTGTGCACATCATCCTACTGATTCTACAGGAGTGAACTCAGTTGTGTTTAGATCATTTTTCAGTAAGTCAGACAATAGTTCCCAGTCCTATGTGCTGGTGCACGTGACCTTTCTAAAGACCTCTCTCTTTCTCTCCTTGTTCCAGACAGACGTGATGCACCAGAGTGTGTTTGATCTGATCCATACTGAGGACCAGCAGGAGTTTAGGAGGAACCTCCACTGGGCTCTCAACCCCCCGGCCGTGCCCCAGCAGGTGGAGTCACCCCCAGGTCAGTCTTACTCTGCGTCTCACTGTCTATTCCGGGCCGACCCATTTTCACAAATCTGTCCCAAGCCAATGTGAGCCTTTCACATTACTAAACTAAACTAAAAAGAAACGTCCTCTCACTGTCAACTGCGTTTATTTTCAGCAAATTGAACATGTGTACTGTAAATATTTGTATGAACATAACAAGATTCAGCAACTGAGACATAAACTGACATGTGACTAACAGAAATTGAATAATGTGTCCCTGAACAAAGGGGGGGGGGGGGGGGGGTCAAAATCAAAAGTAACAGTCAGTATCTGGTGTGGCCACGAGCTGCATTAAGTACTGCAGTGCATCTCCTCCTCATGGACTGCACCAGATTTGCCAGTTCTTGGTGTGAGACGTTACCCCTCTCTTCCACCAAGGCACCTGTAAGTTCCCGGACATTTCTGGGGGGAATGGCCCTAGCCCTCACCCTCCGATCCAACAAGTCCCAGACGTGCTTAATGGGATTGAGATCTGGGCTCTTCGCTGGCCATGGCAGAACACTGACATTCCTGTCTTGAAGGAAATCACGCACAGAACGAGCAGTATGGCTGGTGGCATTGTCATGCTAGAGGATCATGTCAGGATGAGCCTGCAGGAAGGGTACCACATGAGGGAAGAGGATGTCTTCCCTGTAACGCACAGCGTTGAGATTGCCTGCAATGACAACAAGCTCCGTCTGATGATGCTGTGACACACGGCCCCAGACCATGACGGAACCTCCACCTCCAAATCGATCCCGCTCCAGAGTACAGGCCTCGGTGTAACGCTCATTCCTTTGTCGATAAACGCGAATCCGACCATCACCCCTGGTGAGACAAAACCGCAACTCGTCAGTGAAGAGCACTTTTAGCCAGTCCTGTCTGGTCCAGCGACGGTGGGTTTGTGCCCCTAGGCGACGTTGTTAATGGTGATGTCTGGTTAGGACCTGCCTTACAACAGGCCTACAAGCCCTCAGTCCATCTCAGCCTATTGCGGACAGTCTGAGCACTGAGGGAGGAATTATGCATTCCTGGTGTAACTCGGGCAGTTGTTGTTGCCATCCTGTACCTGTCCCACAGGTGTGATGTTTGGATGTACCGATCCTGTGCGGGTGTTGTTACACGTGGTCTGTCCTGAACAAGGGAGTTTAGCTAGCGATGTATGTTTGATGCTTTGTTGCAAATGTACAGATGGCAATACATACAGTATATATGACATACTGAAATTGAACTTGTGGAAGGGGCTGAGGTGAACTACTAGCAGAACAAAAACAAAAGATAAAAAGAAACTGCTTTGTTTCAATGTGGTAGTTAGTTGTAGTGAAGTCGTTGTTTCACTTTAAAGTGACACATACGGTGACAGCATACACCACACTGGTTGACGTTTACTACTAGCAGAACTAAAAAAACATGAAAACATGATCAAACGAAGAACTGCAACGAGTCAGCCTGAAGTCACTCAGACCCAATGGGTTAGTCACTCAGACCCAATGACCCCAATTTCCCCAGCTGAGCTATGGAGAGAGAGAGAGAGAGAGAGAGAGAGAGAGAGAGAGAGAGAGAGAGAGAGAGAGAGAGAGAGAGAGAGAGAGAGAGAGAGAGAGAGAGAGAGAGAGAGAGAGAGAGAGAGAGAGAGAGAGAGAGAGAGAGAGAGAGAGAGAGAGAGAGAGAGAGAGAGAGAGAGAGAGAGAGAGAGAGAGAGAGAGAGAGAGAGAGAGAGAGAGAGAGAGAGAGAGAGAGAGAGAGAGAGAGAGAGAGAGAGAGAGAGAGAGAGAGAGAGAGAGAGAGAGAGAGGTGATCTTTATCAGGCTCTCCATGACTTGCAGGGTAAATGTTAGAACACACACAGCCGTCTGTTTTAATCAGGCAGGGGGTTAGAGCTAGCTACCGTAGCGTTATCATGGTACTTTAGAACAGGGACGGAATGGAGAAGAGGGAGGGACAGACTGGAGCTACACACCCACACACACATAAGTGCACGCACACACAGGCACATACACACACTCACCAAACATAATGTAGGAGCATCTGGACCCTGTTAAACTCTGTTCAACAGCCATTTTAATAGACCAACAAATGAAGTAGGCATTGAATATAGTGATTTGACTTGGTCCTTGACCTGTTTCTATTCCTCAGATGGAAAGCCAGTCCCCAGCTCATCCCTGGTGACCTATAACCCCGATCAGCTGCCTCCAGAGAACTCCTCCTTCCTGGAGAGGAACTTCGTCTGTCGCTTCCGCTGTCTCCTTGACAATTCCTCTGGCTTCCTGGTTCGTAACCAATCATATTCCTCCTCTCTTAACCTCATCTGCACAGGAGTACTGGAGACTGACATGTCTCCTTTTAGGAATATTATTCTTGCAATGATGTTTGAGCTCATGTTAGAGATTTGCCCTCCATTGAAGACAGCCATTGTTGGACTTATGGTCTGTGTATGCGTGGATATAAGGGAGAAGGAGTGTAAGTGTCTGTGTGTACGAGCGTCCTTACTTCCATGTGTACTGCATTTTTGCTTGCGTGCGTACGTCTACAAGTGTGTGTGTGTGTGTCAGATCACACCTCGAGACATCAGCTTTATTAGAAGA
The DNA here is from genome assembly GCF_057628025.1 of Oncorhynchus mykiss. Taxonomy (NCBI): domain Eukaryota; kingdom Metazoa; phylum Chordata; class Actinopteri; order Salmoniformes; family Salmonidae; genus Oncorhynchus; species Oncorhynchus mykiss. The sequence continues at coordinate 33,246,219 of NC_143039.1, read as the reverse complement.
GAGTGTTCCTGTGACTGTGTCCCATGACTGTACTGAGGGAGGCTGAGCCATACAAGAACAAAGGACTGGGAATACCCAGACACTTCTAGTCTGGCCCCTGGCGTGGGGTGTCCCGACTCCCGCCAGAGAGCCCCAGAGGCAGGCACTTTACAGTGCTACTGTACCACCTCCTCCCTTATCCCAGAGCTACCCTCCATTACTGACCCCTGAACTACTGAATCTCCCCTAACCCCCTATGCCCCCCCACAGATCCTCCCCCTGCAGAACTCTGAGCATTCTACTTTCCAGGGCTACCTCCCCCATTTAGACCCCTACCTCCCACTTCCTCTGCCCCCCCTCCTCCTCAGAAGCCCAGTGTTATGAGACCAAAGGATTCTATTTTCTCCCAGCTAGAAACTACAGGGCTCCCATTCACTTCTGACTCCTGCACCCTTACCTCCCCCTATCATTCCTGGCCCTACCACCCCCTTTCTCCACTTCTCCGTCAGAAGCCCAACACTCTAAGGCCAAAGGAGACTTTTTCCCCCCAGCTACAGTAGCTAGAGAGGCTATTAGCCTGGTCAGCGTGGTGTCGTACCACTTCAGACCACGGCGGGATCAGAAGCCACTACCCACCCTCAGTAATCCGTCTTAAAGAGCCACAGGGTCGTGGGGAAAAGGGCTTTAATCTGCCTTCCAGAGGAAGAGAGCACCCAGAGAGGAATTTGCTTAGTCAGAGTAGCTCGAGGACTCCCAAAGGGCTCAATCTTCTCCTCAGACCAAGGTTGTGCTGGATACCACAGGGACAGAGAGAGAGAGAGAGAGAGGACAGAGCCAGAGCACATTGACTGGGCTAGAACACAGTAACATATAAGTAAATGTATTGCTGTAGGGGCCTACAGTATAGTCCACGTGCAGTTAGTATAGTATACTCAGAGAGCTGTGAGGGATATCAGCCTGTGCTTGCTGTTAAATCTGCATTTCAGAGCTCATGGTGGTGGCGTGGGTGTGTCATAGTGGGCCCTCCTGCCTGGTGAGCAGAAGGGGGAAGCCCCCTCCTCTCCTGCGCTCTTCCTAGACTCTCCGTCTCACCGGTACAGAACGTGACCAGAGTAGCGGGGGGCTGGTGGTAGGGGAAGGGAAGAGGAGAGTAAGATCGGGGTATTTCCCAACTCTGTGGAGGTCATTTGCGTGAGAGGTAAGCCCAGGGTCTGCCTCGGTCTAATTTCCATAGCATTATTTTGGTAATCTTATTGCTATTTGAGGGTAGATTCTTGACATCATTGCACCTCACCTTATGCCCAGCAGGACCAATTAACAAGATTTTTAATTTTTTTATTTCACCTTTATTTAACCAGGTAGGCTAGTTGAGAACAAGTTCTCATTTGCAACTGCGACCTGGCCAAGATAAAGCAAAGCAGTTCGACACATACAACAACACAGAGTTACACATGGAATAAACAAACATACAGTCAATAATACAGTAGAAAAAGTCTATATACATTGTGTGCCAATAAGGTAAGGGAGTCAATAAATAGGCCATGGTGGCGATGTAATTACAATATAGCAATTAAACACTGGAGTGATAGATGTGCAGAAGATGAATGTGCAAGTAGAGATACTAGGGTGCAAAGGAGCAAGATAAGTAAATAAATACAGAATGTAGATGAGGTAGTTGGATGGGCTAATTACAGACAGGCTATGTACAGGTGCAGTGATCTGTGAGCTGCTCTGACAGCTGGTGCTTAAAGTTAGTGAGGGAGATATGATTTTTGAGGTTCGTCAATTGGCAGCAGAGAACTGGAAGGAAAGGCGGCCAAAAGAGGAATTGGCTTTGGGGGTGACCAGTGAAATATACCTGCTGGAGCGCGCGCTGCGGGTGGGTGCTGCTATGGTGACCAGTGAGCTGAGATAAGGCGGGGCTTTACCTAGCAGAGACTTGTCGATGACTTGGGTTTGTCGATGACTTGGGTTTGGCAACGTGTATGAAGCGAGGGCCAGCCAACCAGAGCGTACAGGTTGCAGTGGTGGGTAGTATATGGGGCTTTGGTGACAAAACGGATGGCACTGTGATAGACTGCATCCAATTTGTTGAGTAGAGTGTTGGAGGCTATTTTGTAAATGACATTGCCGAAGTCGAGGATCGGTAGGATGGTCAGTTTTACGAGGGTATGTTTGGCAGCATGAGTGAAGGATGCTTTGTTGCAAAATAGGAAGCCGATTCTAGATTTAATTTTGGATTGGAGATGCTTAATGTGACTCTGGAAGGAGAGTTTACAGTCTAACCAGACACCTACAGTGGGGAGAACAAGTATTTGAAACACTGCCGATTTTGCAGGTTTTCCTACTTAAAGCATGTCTGTAAATTTTATCATAGGTACACTTCAACTGTAAGAGACGGAATCTCGAACAAAAATCCAGAAAATCACATTGTATAATTTATTTATTTATTTATTTTTGAATTTTTTTACCCCTTTTTCTCCCCAATTTCGTGGTATCCAATTGTTGTAGTAGCTACTATCATTGCTACAACTCCCGTACGGGCTCAGGAGAGACGAAGGCTGAATGTCATGCGTCCTCCGATACACAACCCAACCAGCCGTACTGCTTCTTAACACAGCGCGCATCCAACCCGGAAGCTAGCCGCACCAATGTTTCGGAGGCTACACCGTGCACCTGGCAACCTTGGCTAGCGCGCACTGCGCCCGGCCCGCCACAGGAGTCGCTGGTGCGCGATGAGACAAGGAGATCCCTACCGACCAATCCCTCCCTAACCCGGACGACGCTAGGCCAATTGTGCGTCGCCCCACGGACCTCCCGGTCGCGGCCTGTTACGACAGAGCCTGGGCGCGAACCCAGGCTCTGTCGAACCCAGCTGATGGCACAGCTGGCGCTGCAGTACAGCGCCCTTAACCACTGCTCCACCCGGGAGGCCCACATTATATCATTTTTAAGTAATTAATTTGCATTTTATTGCATGACATAAGTATTTGGTCACCTACCAACCAGTAAGAATTCCGGCTCTCACAGTCCTGTTAGTTTTTCTTTAAGAAGCCCTCCTGTTCTCCACTCATTACCTGTATTAACTGCACCTGTTTGAACTCGTTACCTGTATACAAGACACCTGTCCACACACTCAATCAAACAGACTCCACAATGACCAAGACGAGAGAGGGTGTAAGGACATCAGGGATAAAATTGTAGACCTACACAAGACTGGGATGGGCTACAGGACAATAGGCAAGCAGCTTGGTGAGAAGGCAACAACAACTATTGGCACAATTATTAGAAAATGGTAGAAGTTCAAGATGACGGTCAATCACCCTCTGTCTGGGGCTCCATGCATGATCTCACCTCGTGGGGCATCAATGATCATGAGGAAGGTGAGGGATCAGCCCAGAACTACACGGCAGGACCTGGTCAATGACCTGAAGAGAGCTGGGACCACAGACTCAAAGAAAACCATTAGTAACACACTACGCCGTCATGGATTAAAATCCTGCTCAAGCCAGCGCATGTCCAGGCCCGTCTGAAGTTTGCCAATGACCATCTGGATGATCCAGAGGAGGAATGGGAGAAGGTCATGTGGTGTGATGAGACAAAAATAGAACTTTTTGGTCTAAACTCCACTCGCCGTGTTTGGAGTAAGAAGAAGGATGAGTACAAGCCCAAGAACACCATCCCAACCGTGAAGCATGGAGGTGGAAACATCATTCTTTGGGGATGCTTTTCTGCAAAGGGGACAGGACGACTGCACCGTATTGAGGGGAGGATGGATGGGGCCATGTATCGCGAGATCTTGGCCAACAACCTCCTTCCCTCAGTAAGAGCATTGAAGATGGGTCGTGGCTGGTTCTTCCAGCATGACAACGACCCGAAACACACAGCCAGGGCAACTAGGGAGTGGCTCCGTAAGAAGCATCTCAAGGTCCTGGAGTGGCCTAGCCAGTCTCCAGACCTGAACCCAATAGAAAATCTTTGGAGGGAGCTGAAAGTCTGTATTGCCCAGCGACAGCCCCGAAACCTGAAGGATCTGGAGAAGGTCTGTATGGAGGAGTGGGCCAAAATCCCTGCTGCAGTGTGTGTAAACCTGGTCAAGAACTACAGGAAACGTATGATCCCTGTAATTGCAAACAAAGGTTTCTGTACCAAATATTAAGTATTTCTGATGTATCAAATACTTATGTCATGCAATAAAATGCTAATTAATTACTTAAAAATCATACAATGTGATTTTCTGGATTTTTAGATTCTGTCTCACAGTTGAAGTGTACCTATGATTAAAAAAAATACAGACCTCTACATGCTTTGTAAGTAGGAATACCTGCAAAATCGGCAGTGTATCAAATACTTGATCTCCCCACTGTAGGTATTTGTAGTTGTCCATTCTAAGTCAGAACCGTCCAGAGTAGTGATGCTGGACGTGTGGGCAGGTGCGGGCAGCGATCGGTTGAAGAGCATGCATTTAGTTTTACTTGCAGTTGGAGGCCACGGAAGGAGAGTTGTATGGCATTGAAGCTCATCTGGAGGTTAGTTAACACAGTGTCCAAAGAAGGGCCAGAAGTGTACATAATGGTGTCGTCTATGTAGAGGTGGATCAGAGAATCACCAGCAGCAAGAGCGACATCATTGATGTATACAGAGAAGAGAGTCGGCCCGAGAATTGAAACCTGTGGCACCCCCATAGAAACTGCCAGAGGTCCTGACAACAGGCCCTCCAATTTGACACACTGAACTCTATCAGAGAAGTAGTTGGGGAACCAGGCGAGGCAGTCATTTAAGAAACCAAGGCTGTTGAGTCTGCCGATAAGAATGTGGTGATTGACAGAGTCAAAAGCTTTGGCCAGGTCGATGAATACAGCTGCACAGTATTGTCTCCTATCAATGGCAGTTATGATATCGTTTAGGACCTTGAGCATGGCCGAGGTGCACCCATGACCAGCTCTGAAACCAGATTACATAGCGGAGAAGGTACACTGTGATTGGAAATGGTCGGTAATCTGTTTGTTAACTTGGCTTTCGAAACCTTAAAAAATCAGGGTAGGATAGATATAGGTCTGTAGCAGTTTGGGTGTAGAGTGTCTCCCCCTTTGAAGAGGGGGATGACCGCGGCAGCTTTCCAATCTTTGGGAATCTCAGACGAAAGAGAGGTTGAACAGGCTAGTAATTGGGGTTGCAACAATTTCGGCAGATAATTTTAGAGAGCGAGGTTCCAGATTGTCTAGCCCGGCTGATTTGTAGGGGTCCAGATTTTGCAGCTCTTTCAGAACATCAGCTATCTGGATTTGGGTGAAGGAGAAATGGGGGAGGCTTGGGCGAGTTGCTGTGGGGGTACAGGGCTGTTATCCGGGGTAGGGGAAGCCAGGTGGAAAGCATGGCCAGCCGTAGAAAAATGCTTATTGAAATTCTCAATTATAGTGGATTTATCGGTGGTGACAGTGTTTCCTAGCCTCAGTGCAGTGGGCAGCTGGGAGGAGGTGCTCTTGGGAGGAGAGAGCCATAAGACCCACCACACCATACTGACCTCGCATGAGAGGATACATGCCGAGAGGAGAAGAGGAGGAGAAGTCGGAAAAAGGAGAGCAGAGGAGGGGTGGAGAGAGTTAGGGAGAGGTTAGTTGAGATGAGGAGAAGGGAGGACGAGGCCCAACTTAAACTCATCGATCAGAAGAAAGAAATGAATTCCACCATTTACCTCTCTCATAAACTTTGTGTACTATTTTTATCTCATCTTCGAATTGTTGACGTAATCACTCCAGAGGACTCAGAGCGGAGAACAAAGTATCCAGTTACATTACAGTACTTTGGTGTGTTTTATCCCTTCCTTGCATGTTCTCTAATCTTCAATGACTTCCGTCTCCCCTGAAGGCCCCCTCAGCCTTGTACAATGGTGTGTCCCAAATGACACCCTAATTCCCTATATAGTGCACAACTTTTGACCAGAGCCGTATAAACCCTTGTCAAAATCAGTGTGCTAAATTGGGAATAGGGTGCCATTTAGGACGCAGCCCAAGTCTCATCTGGTGTCATCAATTCCATCCTAAACATCATTCTCCTATTATATGATGGTTATTACATACAGTATGGTGCATTGTATCTGACTCTCGTAGGAGAATAATGAACAAGTTAATTGAATAATTTTGCTTTTCCTCATTTTGCTGAAGTACTGGGAACTCTAATTACATTTTCCCTCGAGCATTCAACTGTTATAGAAAGTAAAAGAGATGCGTGTCCATTAATGTTAATGTTTCATTTGTTCCATTCTTGTTTTCATATGGGAAAATATTCAACATGACATTGTTGATTATAGTAATGCCTATCGTCTAGATCCTTGCACGGTTTTTGTTGCTGTTAGAATCCATCAACTAGTAGGCCATGAAATCTTAAGAGGCTTCCGTTTGGCTCAGGAAAAAAGCTATTTCTTCCTGTGAGAATGTCTTGCGTCGACATTCAGTCATGTGCAATGTTATCTGAATAAAGATTGCACTGGAGACTGACTTTGAGCAGGAGACACATCCCCGTCAATATTCCAGTAGGAGATTCAAGCTGTCACACAAATGAAGCTCAAAGAATTCTGCTTTTGCTGGTTTGACAGTTGCATGTCCCAGTGAATTGGCACACATACAGTAGTTTCATTAGTTCATCCTGGTCGTCTGTACTGTAGTCTCTCTTTGACACACTGTTAGCTGACCAGCGTATGCAATATTTGTTTCTGGTTCCATGATCATTTGTAACCTAGAGTAGCAAGTCCAGACCTTCTTTAAATAAACAAAAAGGTATGTTCCCCAACCAGAACCAAATATTGCGTGCTGGCCGTGTAAACGAGAGACTAGGTCATTTGTACTGCTCTAGTAGCGTTCTATTCAACTACAGCCCTTCATTACATAAACAGAAGGTCCAGTATGTTCCTAACCTGAAGGTCCAGTAAGTTCCTAACCTGAAGGTCCAGTAAGTTCCTAACCTGAAGGTCCAGTAAGTTCCTAACCTGAAGGTCCAGTAAGTTCCTAACCTGAAGGTCCAGTATGTTCCTAACCTGAAGGTCCAGTATGTTCCTAACCTGAAGGTCCAGTAAGTTCCTAACCTGAAGGTCCAGTAAGTTCCTAACCTGAAGGTCCAGTAAGCTCATAACCTGAAGGTCCAGTAAACTCCTAACCTGAAGGTCCAGTAAGTTCCTAACCTGAAGGTCCAGTAAGTTCCTAACCTGAAGGTCCAGTATGTTCCCAACCTGAAGGTCCAGTATGTTCCTAACCTGAAGGTCCAGTAAGTTCCTAACCTGAAGGTCCAGTAAGTTCCTAACCTGAAGGTCCAGTAAGTTCCTAACCTGAAGGTCCAGTATGTTCCTAACCTGAAGGTCCAGTATGTTCCTAACCTGAAGATCCAGTATGTTCCTAACCTGAAGGTCCAGTAAGCTCCTAACCTGAAGGTCCAGTAAGCTCCTAACTTGAAGGTCCAGTAAGTTCCTAACTTGAAGGTCCAGTAAGTTCCTAACCTGAAGGTCCAGTAAGTTCCTAACCTGAAGGTCCAGTAAGTTCCTAACCTGAAGGTCCAGTAAGTTCCTAACCTGAAGGTCCAGTATGTTCCTAACCTGAAGGTCCAGTATGTTCCTAACCTGAAGGTCCAGTATGTTCCTAACCTGAAGGTCCAGTATGTTCCTAACCTGAAGGTCCAGTAAGTTCCTTACCTGAAGGTCCAGTAAGCTCCTAACCTGAAGGTCCAATAAACTCCTAACCTGAAGGTCCAGTAAGTTCCTAACCTGAAGGTCCAGTAAGTTCCTAACCTGAAGGTCCAGTAAGTTCCTAACCTGAAGGTCCAGTAAGTTCCTAACCTGAAGGTCCAGTATGTTCCTAACCTAAAGCTTAAGCAGAAATTCACAGGACAGGCGTGAACTCAAAAATACTGTCCCAGTGCACCTAGTGCACCTCAACTCCTGGTATTTACCCAAAGCCAATTAGCTCTAAGTATTGATGTTTTAACAGGGACAGAAGAAGTTCCCTTTCATTAGCTCCATGGCACTCATCACTGTCAGGAGAGGGACTGATGTGTTGCCATGGAATCACACCACAGCGAAGGAACAGAACATAACATGGCTCTCGAAGTATCTTCTCCGATCTGTCCTGTCCTGTCATGTCACGCAAAGAACTCAGAGCGAGCCTGACACTGACATGTCGTGCACGTCATATGTCGGTTACTTACTGTGAATGTAAATAAGTATTTCTGCCCCTCCAGCGAACCGTGTGACCTGTGTGCCCTGCTGTTCTGTGTTGTTTCTCATCAAGGTGTACCACGTGATGGAGATAGATGGATGGTTCTACTGTAGTGTAGTGTGTGTATGTGCGTGTGTGTTTAATGTAGTGCAATGTAATATAGTTCTACACTGTCCCTCTGGGGCTCTGACAGGCAGGGGAGGAGGGTCTGAATGTTTTAACAGTCCAAAAGCCACATGCAAAGGCTTCCCTGGCTTTTCTAATTAGCAATTTGATGAGCAGGGTTATGGCCTGCTAGGTTATCGCTGGGGATGACAGGGCATCTTGGATGTTTACAGTGTGATCGAATGGCCAGAGAGACAGGCTCAAAGACAGGCTCAGCCGTTAAGACTGGTCTCTCTCTCTCTCCATCTTCCTCTCGCTCTCCCTGTCTTTGTCGCTCTCTTTCTTCTTTCCAGGGGTGACTGTTGTAAATAACTCTTGATTGCGTGCGACAGGGAGAAAACGAAACAGGCACTCTGAGTGGAGTAGGGAGAAGACAACACGTGATATCATTTTCATTGTCACAGCGGCAGCAGAGGAATGTGTCATGCAGTTGAATGGGAGAGTCCTAGTCTCTCTCTAGTCTAGACTGCTGTGGTTGGCTAAGGGAGATTGTTTGAAGCATTCACTCTCTCCTGACACTCCTCGGCTCTCATACAAATGAATAACATCCTCTCTGTAGTATACAAACAGAGATATAGCAAACCTGACTGACACAGAGCTCTTATTACATTTTTAAACGGTTCAGTTTTACAGGGGTATTGTTCATTCAACCTCTCACTAAAGGTGCAATGACTGTGAAACAAAAGCTATTCCTCTAACCTGAGTGTGTGGTTTCTGTCTCTGTCCGATTTGAGTATAAAAATCATTCCAACCTACTATTTACCATTTTATTATTTGTGTTTTATCCATTGATAAAGAGAACATGCTTAGGGTTTGCCATGTGTATCCTGCGTTGGAGTTATTATAGTCATTTAGATCTTTAGTTGAAGTCGGAAGTTTACATACACCTAAGCCAAATACATTTAAACTCAGTTTTTCACAATTCCTGACATTTAATCCTCGTAAACATTCCCTGACTTAGGTCAGTTAGGATCACCACTTTTTTTTAAGAATGTGAAATGTCAGAATAATATTAGAGAGAATGATTTATTTCAGCTTTTATTTCTTTAATCACATTCCCAGTGGGTCAGAAGTTTACATACACTCAATTAGTATTTGGTAGCATTGCCTTTAAATGATTTAACTTGGGTCAAATGTTTCGAGTAGCCTTCCACAAGCCTCCCACAATAAGTTCGGTGAATTTTGGCCCATTCATACTGACAAAGCTGGTATAACTGAGTCAGGTTTGTAGGCATCCTTGCTCGCATGCGCTATTTCAGTTTTGCCCATACATTTTCTATAAGATTGAGGTCAGGGCTTTGTGATGGCCACTCCAATACCTTGACTTTGTTGTCCTTATGCCATTTTGCCACATCTTTGGAAGTATGCTTGGGGTCATTGTCTATTTGGAAGACCCATTTGCAACCAAGCTTTAACTTGATTGAAGACTGATTGTCTTGTTATGTTGCTTAAATATATAAAAATAATTTTCCCTTCTCATGTTCCATCGATTTTGTGAAGTGCACCAGTCCCTCCTGCAGCAAAGCACCCCCACAACATGATGCTGCCACCCCTGTGAATTCACGGTTGGGATGGTGTTCTTCGGCTTGCAAGTCTCCCCGTTTTTCCTCCAAACATAACGATGGGAATTATGGCCAAACAGTTCTATTTTTGTTTCATCAGACCAGAGGACATTTCTCCAAAAAGTACGATCTTTGTCCCCATGTGCAGTTGCAAACCGTAGTCTGGCTTTTTTTATGGCATTTTTGGAGCAGTGGCTTCTTCCTTGCTGAGCTGCCTTTCAGGTTATGTTGATATAGGACTCATTTTACTGTAAATATATATACTTTTGTACCTGTTTCCTCCAGCATCTTCACAAGGTCCTTTGCTGTTGTTCTGGGATTGATTTGCACTTTTCGCACCAAAGTATGTTCATTTCTAAGAGACAGAATACGTCTCCTTCCTGAGCGGTATGACGGCTGCGTGGCCGTCATAGTGTTTATACTTGCTTACTATTGTTTGTACAGATGAACTTGGTACTTTCAGGCGTTTGGAAATTGCTCCGAAGGATGAAGCAGACTTGTAGAGGTCTAGAATAAAATGTTACTCATGTCCAAGTTGGATATATGATACAGAGGTCTTGGCTGATTTCTTTTGAGGTTCCCATGATGTCAAGCAAAAAGTCACTGAGTTTGAAGGTAGGCCTTGAAATACATCCACAGGTACACCACCAATTGACTGAAATTATGTCAATTAGCCTATCAGAAGCTTCTAAACCATGACATAATTTTCTGGAATTTTCCAAGCTGTTTAAAGGCACAGTCAACTTAGTGTATGTACACTTCTGAACCACTGGAATTGTGATAGTGAAATAATCTGTCTGTAAATAATTGTTAGAAAAATTACTTATGTCATGCACAAAGTAGATGTCCTAACCGACTTACCAAAACTATAGTTTGTTAACAAGAAAAACAAGTTTTAATGACTCCAACCTAAGTGTATGTTAACTTCCGATTTCAACTGTATCTCTCTCTCTGACTTCCCAAACTGTTAAAAAATAAAGATTGGGTTAAATTTATTTATGTGTTCAAATTGTAAATATTTCTGTTTGCTATCTAAATCATGTTAACTACATGACTATGATGCAATTAAGAAAAGATGGAACATCAGAATTGCATTTCACGCTACATCACTTATGACATCACAAATGAGTTAGTTCCGGGAATTTAAGTACATGACAGCTGTTCATTCACCTGTCATTCTGTGTTCTTGAGCTAGCTTCAATACGTGGGAATTAGGTCCAAAATCTCCAAAATGAATTCTTTGTATGTTGGTGACCTCCACCAAAATGTCACAGAGGCAGACCTAAACGAGATGTTTAGTGAGGCTGGACCAATCTTTTCTGTTCGTGTATGTAGGGATCGGGATACACATCGTTCCCTCGGGTACGCCTACGTTAACTTTTATCAGCAAGACGATGCTGATCGTGCCCTGCTCATGTTCAGCAATGATATGCTTGAAGGAAGATATCTGCGCATCATGAGGTCTGATCCTGACTGTACCCTGAGGAAGAGTGGGGTGGGAAACATCTTCATCAAGAACCTGGACAAGAAGTCTATAACAAACAAAAACCTGTACAAGACCTTCTCAGCATTTGGAGACATCTACTCTAGCAAGGTAGTTTGTGACGAGAATGGCCATTCCAAAGGTTATGGTTATATTCAGTACAAGACCCAGGAGGCTGCTGATAGAGCCATCGAGAAATTAAATGGCATGTTAATGGATAACGAAAAAGTGTTTATCGAGCACTTTAAGTCACGCAAAGAGCGAGAGGAGGTGCTTGGAGCCAAGGCCAGAGAGTTCAACAACGTGTTTGTCAAGAACCTTGGCAGAGATACGAACGATGAAAAACTGATTGAGCTTTTTGGAAAATATGGACCAACCGTTAGTGTCAAGGTTATGAAAGACGATAACGGGAAGTCGTGTGGGTTCGGTTTTGTTTGCTTCGAGAGGCATGAGGATGCACAGAGAGCCGTGAACGAGATGAACAGGAAGGAGCTAAACGGGAGGCTGATATATGTAGGCCGCGCACAGAAGAAAGCCGAGCGCCAGACGTTGCTGAAACTCAAGTTTGGGCAGAAGAAGCCTGACCCCAAGGCCAAATACAGAGGTGTAAATCTCTTTGTAAAGAACCTGGATGATGCCTTTGATGATCACCGTTTAAGGAAGGAGTTTTCTGCATTCGGAACAATCATCAGCGCCAAGGTGATGACGGAGAGCGGGTGCAGCAAAGGCTTTGGCTTTGTTTCCCTCTCCTCCCCAGAGGAGGCCACCAAGGCTGTGACGGAGATGAATGGCCGTATTGTGGGAACCAAGCCGCTTTACGTGGCCCTGGCTCAGAGCAAGGAACAGCGGCAACAATACCTGGCAGACCGGTACAAGCAGAGGATGGTCAGTGTCATGGCAGTGCCCAACCCCATCATCAACTCCTACCAGCCTCCTATTCCACAGGTAAATCCATGCAGAAAATCATATATCCAACTTGGACATGAGTAATGAACATTTTATTGAGAAATGCTAACTTCGAATTCCATATAGCCTTTTACTCCAATGTGCACATTCCACAGGCCCAGTCCCATGCAGCTGCCTACTACTTCAGCAACCAACTGGTTCAGCTGAGTTCCAGCCCTGGCATGATGACCGTTGAGCGGATAGCAACTCAGGCCTTGGGCCAGCGCCCACATCATCCTGCCAGTGCAGATGCAGCCACTGCCATGAGCAAGCCTCAGTACAAGTATATGTGATATAATTAAATGTGCCTTTAATAAATACATAAGTACAGTACCATAAAGTGTACCAGCAATCAATATGCTCATCATTCATGTGTGAGCTGTGAGCTGTATTGATGTCTAAGCAGTTTGATTGTTGATGTTTAGGTATTCCTATATGTGGAACATACAGCCAGCTTCTCATTCATGAACAAACGTGACTGAAGCAAGCTTGGTTGTGCTCGTGAATCATTTCTCATATTTTCTCCCTTTCAGGAATTCAACATTCGCAGCTGGCGATGGCTTATGCAATAACTCTCTGCTCCCCACGGCAGTCCATATTAAAGTCCAGGAGCCTCACCAAACTAAAGCCGGACAGAAATCTGTCCCAAACACTGGAGCTTGAAGCCAAGAGAGGAACAGGGTCCTTCAAACTTCCTTTACAGAAGAAGAAAGAAAAATTTAAACAAAATTATATTTTACAGTAAAGGCCCAGTGCAGTCAAAATTATGTTTCCTGTGTTTTGTGTCATATAACAGCTGATGAAACTAAGACTGTAAAAGTATGAAATATATTTAGCAGTGTTATTTCCTAATAGTTGCTGGTTAAAAATACAATCTACACAGGACCTTGTAATCAGCAAGTTTTGTATGGGTGGAGTTGTAGCCTGCCTGGTGACATCACCAGGCTGCATAAGTTAGTATACCAATAACAAAGAGAGTTCCAAACCTAGCTAGTTTTCAGGTTACATATCACTCCCACTAAGCCCCTCCAATTAGGTCCCTCACTCAGACCACTCCCAGACAGTCCCAAAAAAGCTATTTTGGATTATTTTTGACAATTTTATTGGAAAACTGTTACAGTAAGGTTTAATTGTCACGCAGAAATGATTTAATATTAAGATGAAAACGGCTGCATATGGACAAAAAAAAATAATGTCATAAGATAAGCTAGACCTTGAAAGACACAAGGGTCATTTTAGGTCTGGAAAAATGTGAATATGAGTTTCCTTTGTTTGACTTTTTTTTTTACTGTGTTTGTGTGTAGCAGACATGACTCGTGCTCATGGTTGATCATGGTCTCGTGATGGGGAAGCCATGCCTGCGACTTGGCTAAAGGGAGTTTCCTCTTGGTCTAATGGATATGATGGTGTTGTTGCTCAGCACCCTGTAGACACTTGTGTACTCCATGCCCATGTTCTCCACCAGCTTACAGCACCGCTCCACGATCAGAGGGACAAACTGGGGGAGAAGGGAGAGAAGGGGGAGGGAGGGAGAGTGGAAGAGGGACAGTGACTTAAGGGATGGAAAGTTGCCAAAACACTGTTCTTCAAAACGCACACTGTGTTTTGATCCATCAGTGCGTCTCCCTCCAGGATGCAACAAATCTCGGCACATCTTAAAGGCCATCAATGGGACGACAGGCCTAAATACTGCGCAGTACATCCATGTCTTACAGTAGCTGCACCGCTCTACACCAGACCTGGGTTCAATTAGTATCCATTTTCTTTCAAATACTTTCATCTTTTCGATTTCCTCTGTCTGTGGTGTCAGATGGGCAGGGTTTACACTTTGCACTTTTGAAACTATTCCATTGGTACCAGACAAGCTCAGTCAAGTGCACAAATACTAGTACTATTTACATACTAATATTTTATTTTATTATTTTAATACTAGTAATACAATAGTATACTTTTAGTATTTACTAATAGTATTTACTATTACTAATTGAATAGTATTTACTATTAGTACTACTGTTGTCTCACGTTGCTATCCTTCCAAGTCTCGTTCAATACTCGGCTATTGGTTTCCAAACGAATACTGTATGAGGAAGCCTGGACCAACCAGCTTTTTTTTTTCTCCCCAGGCCCTGACCCTCCAGGGCCGTCTGAAGTTCCTGCATGGCCAGAACTGCCACCTGGATGACGGCTGCAACGTGCCCCCCCAGCTGGCCCTGTTTGCCATCGCTACCCCCCTCCAGCCTCCATCCATCCTGGAGATCAGGACCAAGAACATGATCTTCAGGACCAAACACAAGCTGGACTTCACCCCCATGGCCTGCGATGCCAAGTATGCTCACACTATTCAGTCTTACTTCACATTATGATGGGATGTTGTTAAAGTTCCACCGGTTATACCTGGTTGAATTAACTTCATTAGAACCCCTTTTAAAAACGGAACTCGTTGTAATCTGGTTGTAATGATGTCATTTCAACCAGTTTTGCCTGCTGGGGTGTTGCTAGGGTATTTCTTACTGTGAAGAGCAATTTCTTGTCATGTGGCTGGCTATAATATGTTTGAAGTAGTGGTAATTCAAACATATTTTCACTGCCATTGATGTCCTGTCTCTAATAAAAAACAAAAAAAGTGTTTTAAGTGAGAATAATCTGAAGCCGAAAAAGAAAGGAAAGTCACGAGCACCACAATACCTATTCCGCCCATGCTCTACTAAGGTTTTCAGGCAAACAGCTTTGACCTACTACAATAACTATGTTGGTATTGTACTTCAAACTATGTGTAGGCAGGATGAATAGGATTCAAACCTTCTCAAACAGTCGAATTCATACTCTTGCAGGAGGTGCTTCCACGATAATGTGATTTGTACCACATGCAAGGTAAAGTATTTGATTCTTCACACTCCACAGTGAGAAGTTCTCATTACGCTACTTTTTCATGCATTTTTTATTAAATGAAAGCAAGCTTTGCTATAAATACTTGAGACCATCAGGCTTTATTGAGCTGTTTTGTCTTGTAGTAATGTGGTGCATGCCTGTATTTCCTAAAACCTTTATTTTAGCAAACCATGTAATTGAAAAAAAAATATCATAATAACAACCTTTTTTGGTCAGTAGGTGCCTAACATAACAACAGGTGGTGTGTTGGACATAGTAGCTCAGATAGATAGAGCCTGTCTACATGCCTGATTTCTGTAACCGTTAGCTTACCTGTGTAATATTGACATAAGCTCAGAACCAATTGTGTTTCAAACAAGTTATGTTTGTACTTGTATTTCTTTTTGCAATAAAGATGGTGAAGCAACATTAATACAAATTTACAATAGGCCTAGGTCTAAAAATACATACAGCCAAATGATACATAGTTTGAAGTACATAATCAACATAGATACTGTAGTAGGTGAAAGCTGTGTGCTGGAAAGCCTTGGTGGAGCATGGGTGCTCGTGAATTTCCTTTCTTTTTTCGGCTTCAGACCAATGCCTATTCTCACTTAAAAATATATTTTTAAAATGTTATTTCTGCGTTTTTTACAACGGAAGGTGATTATGCAACATTATTATACAACATTATAATTAAGCAATAAGACCAGAGGGGGTGAGGTATATGGCCAATATAAGGGCTGTTCTTTTCCACGACACAATGCGGAGTGCCTGGATACAGCCCTTAGCTGTGGTATATTGGTCATATACCGCAAACCCCTGAGGTGCCTTATAGCTATTATAAACTGGTTACCAACGTAATTAGAAAAGTACAAATAAATGTTTTGTCATACCCGTGGTATACGGTCTGATATTCCACGGCATTCAGCCAATCAGCATTCAGGGCACAAACCACCCAGTTTATAATACAACATAACACATGCTCTCCTTGTGAACCCTCACAATGTCATGTGTTTTATCAATCAATTTATTGATAAGATCCCAGCTTATACTCCTACTGATAATTGCTCAAAGCAAATAGGAAAGAGCAAGGAAACAAAGACTGAAGCAAATATTTACTATGCGATTATACAATGTAGCTGGCTAGATGACTACAGGAGCGCAAAATATGGATGAGCTGTCCGCAATGGAAGGATTCTGAAAAATGATTTCTTGCCAAGGCGAGAAGTGATTGTGAATATATCATAGTCATCCACCTCGGTGGAAATGTCTTGGGACACATAAAGGGGACAGCCCTGGTGCGTCAGACACCAGCTGATTAGGAGGTAGTCATCCAAATGTTTCCAGGACATCGGTGGTCTACTCTGTCATCACACAGTAGAGGAGTTGGATGTTTCAGTGGGAGGAGGACATCAACAAGTGCATAGAGATGGTCCGGCACTCTGTCAACCAGCTGGTGTTTGCAATTCTCCGTGACAGGCGCATGCACACAGTTGGCCACTTTGCCATAAATCACTATGTCCTTGGGCATTACCGTAGGGCAGGGTTTCCCAAACTTGGTCCTGTAGTCCCCCCTGGATGCAAGTTTTAGTTTTTGCCCTAGCACTACACAGCTGATTCCAATAATCAAAACTTGATAATGAGTTGGTTATTTGAATCATAATTGTGGTGCTAAGGCAAAAACCAAGGGAGGGATGGCTTGAGAGTCTGAGAGCTGATCGTTCCTCCGTTCTAGCAAGATGCACACAGTAGTACACACCCCTTGCCTGCCTCTCCACAAAGTCAACGGCTCTTTTAAGAGCTACCTAATAAATGTAAATAAGTGTGTGTGTGTCGGGAGGGAGGGGGCTGTCAAAACTATAAAAGAAAGAATGGTCAAAATATGTATGGTATGTTACAAATTCCAATGTGTTATGGCTAATGTTAGCTAGGTGCCTAACGTTTGCTAGGCTAGGGGTTAAGGTTAGAAGTGAGGTTAAAGGGTTAAGGTTGCAAAGTATATTAGCTAAAAAGTAGTAAGTAGTTGCAAAGTTGGTAGTTAGCTAAAATGCTAAAGTTGTTCAAGATTTGAACAACTTTTGAGTTGCTAGACATCTGCGTTATATGCCCATCCTTCCACCCCGACCAACCACCCTCGAGACTTTTCCTATTTCTGAAGTAAATCTCTATTTGTGATGGCATGTTATAGAAGGGTCCAGACACTTTTTTTGTGATTTGGTTTTGTTTTTGAGAACATGCCATTTACATCAAAAATAGAGATTTACATCAGAAATAGGAAAAGTCTCCTTCAAGTAAACCTTCTGTCTGATGTAACCATACCAAACGTAACATAAGATACTTATTTCAGTGTCCTGGATAAACATTCACTATGTTACGTCTAGTCTATGAGACTGACTGGCACACAAGAAGTCACTAAGCAAGCAATGATTATGATGTTGTTGTTTTAACCTGGTGCAGCGCTTGGAGCCCCCTGACTACGTTTTACTTGTGGATGGCAATTTCAGATTTTCTGTAAACACACGGAAAAGTAATATGACACTGTGTTGATCAGTCAGCACACATTTGGATTATAAATGTCAAGACGGCAGGAGAGGCAGTTTATGCTGGAGCTGGAATTTTTACGAGAAGTGTTTGAAACAGCGATGCTGTCAGTCTGGTAAGCATGCACAACCGAGGTTCTGTTTGCGTGTGTGTTTGGGGTTCAACCATTTACTATATGAAGTTCAACATAGCTAACTTACTATTTCTTAACAATGCTATTTGTTTTCTTGGCTATGGTTTCTGTTTTGGTCTTGGTTGTTCTTAGTCTGGGGAAATGTAGCGTAACTAACTGCAGTGTTTATCCTGTCTGAAATCTGGCTACCTCGTTTTAGCGTTACCGTAGCTTGGTACGTACAATGCAGATGAATGTGATTAGCGTGGCAGTTTTCCCAAAGTTCGGTGGTTTTAAACTTAACGTTAACTAACTAGTTATGTTTTGTGTAAGAATTAATTATATATTGTGGTGCATGAACTGACCATACACGTTATCTAATGTTACAGTATAACGTTTGCTAAGGTTACTTAGCTAGATACATTTAATTGGCTATCATAGCTGCCAAGGACACTCGCTAGTTTATTTGTGCATATTTGTTTGTGCTCCAATTTACACGCAAGTGTCTAGATCAGCAGTTTACACATGATGACTTTAGCCTTATGTGGAAAAACCCTAGCTTTCATCACTTGTTGGTTAGCTAACTTACCTTACCAACGCTAGCGCTCATCTTACTCGTATAATGTTACGGTAGCCAGCTAAGCTACCCATCTAATCAAAACAAAACCACGTTCATTGGCTAGCTACCTGTATTTGCCTGTTGGCTAGCTAGTTAGCTTTCAGCGGACTGGTGTTAGCTACAGAAGCTAGCAGCTGGACTTTGTACAAGTAACGTTAGCTACCTAGCTAATCAAAATATCCGTTTGCTCATATACACTTCATATGACTGGCAGGTGGGGCAACCAGCTATGTTGTTGCCGAGCAACCAACCCAGTGTTAGGACTATGAGTTTCGGCTAAAGATGTTAGTATTGTCAGCTACAAAAAAGGTAGATGATCGTTGTTTCTTAACAGACGCAAATGTGCATGTGAGAGCGATAATTTATACATTTAATAAACTTAGTCAAGCCGGCGTTTTTCTAAAGCCCAATAGTCACTTTATGGACTCTTTAGACTTGTTTTAATCCAGCGTCTAGAATTTAAGATATGTAGGCGCAATAAATACTTTTAAAAATCAATTGCTAACTGCCCTATAAAAAAAAATCCGGCATGTGGTTCTCGGTAAAGGACGAAAGGCTCATGACGAGAGGCAGATGAGTGTGTTGTGTACATACCTACAAGTTGATTTGGGATTTTCATTGAGGTTGGTGTCATATATTTAACACTGAGCTTTAACCAATGCCTATAATAGACGACTATTGTCTCGTCTATAATAATGGTGTTTTTGTGTATCTTATTGCATTGCAGGGGGAAGATCGTGCTGGGCTACACTGAGGCTGAGCTCCGGGTTCGAGGCTCTGGATACCAGTTTATCCATGCAGCTGATATGCTCTACTGTGCTGAGAACCACGTCCGCAGTAAGGCTTTTACTATGACATCTCTACCTTTAATAGTAATCATGGAATATTCCAAATAACATTGGTTTAGAACAGTAACTTGACAATTTAACTTGATGTACACTACATGGCCAAAAGTATGCTCGTCGAACATCTCATTCCAATATCATGGGCATTAATATGGACTTGGTCCGCCCTTTGCTACCATAACAGCCTCCACTGTTCTGGGAAGGCTTTCCACTAGATGTTGGACCATTGCTGCAGGGACTTGCTTCCATTCAGCCACAAGAGCATTAGTGAGGTCGGCACTGATCAGTCGGCGTTCCAATTCATCCCAAAGATGGATTTGAGTTCAGAGCTATGTGCAGGCCCGTCTTCCACACCGATCTCTTCCACGTTCTTCCACACCGATCTCAACAAACCATTTCTGTATGGACCTCTCTTTGTGTCATGCTGAAACAGGAAACTTTTGTGAAACATCACAGCACAGTTGAAAAATATATGGCAAATGGAAATCAAAAAGAGATGGTGTTAAGAGACAGATGGGAGGTGATGAGTGGAGCTACAGGGTGGGATTAATAACAACAAGATGACTCATGTCAAATATACTGTGTCCATAAAATGTGTATAGGTTCAGAGCTTTTGTGAAACAGCACAGTTATATAGCAAAATAGAAATCAAACTGGATGAGCTTCAGCGATAGATGGGAGGGGTTTGATGGTAGCTGAAGGACGGGATTGAAAACCAACAAAAAATAACTATTGTAAAACACATTGTGTCTGTAAAATGTACAGTACCAGTGCAACGTTTGGACACACCTACTCATTCAAGGGATTTTCTTAATTTGTACTATTTTCTACATTGTAGAAAAATAGTGAAGACATCAACACTAATGAAATAACACATATGGAATCATGTAGTAACCATAAAAGTGTTAAACAAATCAAAATATATTTTATATTTGAGATTCTTCAAAGGTGAATAAGAATATTTTGAAGATAAATACACAACGCAGAGGATGAGAGGAATAAAAACTAGAGTACTAATGGTATTTGGCCCAGATGTACAGCAAGGACTTCTGATTGGTCAACCCCAGGCTAGGGTGGGGGGGGTTATAAATGGCATCCTGTCCTTTGTTCTGTGGAGAAAAGCTGAGGACGGGAGACTGAACATCTACCTCCTAGCATAACATCTATGGTATGTCCTTCTCAAATAAACCTATTTTTCTCCCCCTGATTTGCTTTGGAGTTTGCGTTATTGAAGAATGACATAAATTGCTAACAGTACCAACCCTTTGCCTTGATGACAGCTTTGCACACTCTTGGCATTCTCTCAACCAGCTTCACCTGGAATGCTTTTCCAACAGTCTTAAAGGAGTTCCCACATATGCTGAGCACTTGTTGGCTGCTTTTCCTTCACTCTGCAGTCCAACTTATCCCAAACCATCTCAATTGGTTTGAGGTCGGGTGATTGTGATCTGATGCAGCACTCCATCACTCTCCATCTTGGTTAAATCGCCCTTACACAGCCTGGTGGTGTGTTGGGTCATTGTCCTGTTGAAAAACAAATGATAGTCCTTTAAAGCGCAAACCAGATGGGATGGCATATCACTGCAGAATGCTGTGGTAGCCATGCTGGTTGTGTGCCTTGAATTCTAAATAAATCATTGACAGTGTCACCAACATAGCACTGCTCACACCATCACACCTCCTCTACCCATATTTCACGGTGGGAACCACACATGAGGAAATCATCTGTTCACCTACTCTGCGTCTCACAAAGACATGGCGGTTGGAACCAAATATCTCAAATTTGGACTCCTCAGACCAAAGGACAGATTTCTACTGGTCTAATGTCCATTGCTTGTGTTTCTTGACCCAAGCAAGTCTCTTCTTCTTACTGATGTCCTTAAGTAGTGGTTTCTTGGCAGCAATTAGACCACGAAGGCCTGATTCTCGCAGTCTCCTCTGAACAGTTGAGGTTGAGATGTATCTGTTACTTGAACTCTGAAGCATTTATTTGGTCTGCAATTTCTGAGGCTCGTACCTCTAATGAACTTGTCCTCTGCAGCAGAGGTAACTCTGGGTCTTCCTTTCCTGTGGCGGTCCTCATGAGAGGCAGTTTCATCATAGTGCTTGATAGTTTTTGCGACTGCACTTGAAGAAACATTCAAAGTTCTTGACATTTTCCAGATTGACTGACCTTCAAAGTAATGATGGACTGTCGTTTCTCTTTGCTTATTTTAGCTGTTCTTGCCATGACATGGACTTGGTCTTTTACCAAATAGGGTTATCTTCTGTATACCACCCCTATCTTGTAACAACACAACTGATTGGCGCAAACTCATTAAGAAGGAAAGAAATTCCACAAATGAACTTTTAACAAGGCACACCTGTTAACTGAAATGCATTCATGGTGACTACCTCATGAAGCTGGTTGAGAGAATGCCAAGAGTGAGCAAAGCTGTCATTAAGGCGAAGGGTGGCTACTTTGAAGAATCTCAAATATAAAATATATTTCGATTTGTTTAACACTTTTTTTTGTTACTCCATGATTCCATATGTGTTATTTCATAGTTTCGTCACTATTATACTACAATGTAGAAATTCGTAAAAATATAGAAAACCCCTCAAATGAGTAGGTGTGTCCAAACTTTTGACTGGTACTGTATATATTATGAATAAGCTGGAAGTAGAAGCCTAGGTGTTGTTGTCCACTAGTTTACTCAAATTAGGAGAGGGGTAGTAGGGTTACGGCAAAATAAAAAAAGGAAAATCTATTTTAAAAATATATATTTGAGATTGAAAATAATGCAGACAATTAAATTGATGGAATCTACAATCTATCTGCAATATTAAAGCTGATCTACCCCCCCCCCCCCCCCCCCCCCCCCAAAAAAAAATGTTTTATAAAAAAACAAACATGTAAAGGGCCTTCCCCAAACGTTGGAAGCACAGACTCGTCTAAAATGTAATTGTATGGATGTAGCGTTAAGATACGTTCTCCTGGCATCCGCCAAACACAGATTCGTCCGTCGGACTGCCAGATGGTGAAGCGTGATTCACCACTCCAGAGAACGTGTTTCCACTTTTTATTTTTATTTCACCTTTATTTAACCAGGTAGGCTAGTTGAGAACAAGTTCTCATTTACAACTGCGACCTGGCCAAGATAAAGCAAAGCAGTTCGACACATACAACAATGCAGAGTTACACATGGCATAAACAAACATACAGTAGGGGGAAAAAAATAATAATAAAAAGTATATATAGTGTGTGCAAATGAGGTAAGATAAGGGAGGTAAGGCAATAAAATAGGCTATAGTGGCGAGGTAATTACGATATAGCAATTAAACACTGGAGTGATAGATGTGCAGAAGATGAATGTGCAAGTAGAGATACTGGGGTGCAAAGGAGCAAAATAAATAAATACAGTATGGGGATGCGGTAGTTGGATGGGCTATTTACAGATGGGCTATGTACAGGTGCAATGATCTGTGAGCTTCTCTGACAGCTGGTGCTTGAAGTTGGTGAGGGAGATAAGAGTCTCCAGCTTCAGCTATTTTTGCAGTTAGTTCCAGTCATTGGCAGCAGAGAACTGGAAGGAAAGGTGGCCAAAGTAGGAATTGGCTTTGGTGGTGACCAGTGAAATATACCTGCTGGAGCACGTGCTCTGAGTGGGTGCTGCTATGGTGACCTGAGATAAGGCGGGACTTTACCTAGCAACGACTTGTAGATGACCTGGAGCCAGTGGGTTTGGCAACGTGTATGAAGCGAGGGCCAGCCAACCAGAGCATACAGGTCACAGTGGTGGGTAGGATATGGGGCACTGTGATAGACTGCATCCAATTTGTTGAGTAGAGTGTTGGAGGCTATTTTGTAAATGACATCGCCGAAGTTGAGGATCGGTAGGATAGTCAGTTTTACGAGGGTATGTTTGGCAGCATGAGTGAAGAATGCTTTGTTGCAAAATAGGAAGCCTATTCTAGATGTAATTTTGGATTGGAGATGCTTAATGTGGGTCTTGAAGGCGAGTTTACAGTCTAACCAGACACCTGGGTAGTTGTCCACATATTCTAAGTCAGAACCGTCCAGAGTAGTGATGCTGGACGAGCTGGCATGTGAGGGCAGCGATCGAAGAGCATGCATTTAGTTTTACTTGCATTTAAGAGCAGTTGGAGGACATGGAAGGAGAGTTGTATGGCATTGAAGCTTGTCTGGAGGTTAGTTAGCACAGTGTCCAAAGAAGGGCCAGAAGTATACAGAATGGTGTCGTCTATGTAGAGGTGGATCAGAGAATCACCAGCAGCAAGAGCGACTTCATTGATGTATACAGAGAAGACGGTTGGCCCGAGAATTGAACCCTGTGGCACTCCCATAGACGACACGGTCTGGACAACAGGCCCTCCGATTTGACACACTGAACTCTATCAGAGAAGTAGTTGGCGAACCAGGCGAGGCAGTCATTCGAGAAACTAAGGCTGTTGAGTCTGCCGATAAGAATGTGGTGATTGACAGAGACGAAAGCCTTGGCCAGGTTGATGAATATGGCTGCACAGTATTGTCTCCTATCGATGGCAGTTATGATATCGTTTAAGACCTTGACCATGGCTGAGGTGCACCCATGACAAGCTCAGAAGCCAGATTGCATAGCAGAGAAGGTACGGTTGGATTCAAAGTGATCGGTGATTTGTTTGTTAACTTGGCTTTCGAAGACCTTTGAAAGGCAGGGTAGGATAGATATAGGTCTGTAGCAGTTTGGGTCAAGAGTGTCTCCCCTCTGAAGAGGAAGCTCCCGACGAACAGTTGCTTCCAGAGGCCGTTTGGAACTCGTTAGTGAATGTTGCAACCGAGGACAGATGATTTTTACGCCAGTCCCATCTGTGAGCTTGTGTGGCCCTAGACCTTTCCACTTCACAATAGCACCACTTACAGTTGACCGGTTGCAGCTCAAGCAGGGCAGAAATTTGACGAACTGACTTGGAAAGGTGGCATCTTATGACAGTGCCACATGGAAAGTCACTGAGCTCTTCAGTATGGAACATTCTACTGCCAATGTTTGTCTATGGAGATTGCATGGCTATGTGTTCGATTTTATACACCTCTCAGCAACGGATGTGGCTGAAATAGACAAATCCACGCATTTGAATGGGTGTCCACATACTTATGTAGTGTATACTTGTGGGGCGGCAGGTAGCCCTGTGGTTAGAGCGTTGGACTTGGACCGAAAGGTTGGAAAATCGCATCCCCGAGCTGACAAGATAAAAATCTGTTCTTCTACCTCCTGAACAAAGCAGTTAACCCACTGTTCCGAGGCTGTCATTGAAAATAAGAATTTGTTCTTAACTGACTTGCCTAGTTAAATAAAGATAAAAACAATTAAATATTAGTACTACATAGAGCTATCTAATAGTCTGCCTCTGAGAAATATTATCTCAGACTCAGACTGACACCACACACACCTCAGAGAGAGAGAGAGAGAGAGAGAGAGAGAGAGAGAGAGAGAGAGAGAGAGAGAGAGAGAGAGAGAGAGAGAGAGAGAGAGAGAGAGAGAGAGAGAGAGAGAGAGAGAGAGAGAGAGAGAGAGAGAGAGAGAGAGAGAGAGAGAGAGAGAGAGAGAGAGAGAGAGAGAGAGAGAGAGAGAGAGGTCAGCAGTAACAGTGTCCTACTTACAGTAGCATGTAAACACAATGACCCTGTTCTAACCATGGAACATTAAGCATCAGCTTCACTGCTCTGCACACACTCCATACTGCTCAGTGGTCGATGGCAAATGTAACTCCCCCATCTCTCTAAGTTTACAATATCACTTCCCCTTCCATCTCTCTGAGTTTATAGTACATAACAAATTGAGCTCTCTGAGTTTAAATACTGGAGGGGACAATTTGCCTAATGAAAGTGTTAAAATAGTCTAGTGAGTGCAAAGACAAGCATGATGTTAATATCAACAACAACAAAAATCCAGTATTCATTGTTGGACAGATGGTTATTTCAGTACAGTATATGCTGCCTTTTCAAAACTTTTGACTCACAACCCTTCTTTTCTTTTAGAAAGTAGTCCATGGTAGTAGGTCGGTATGTCTAAAAGACATGTAGGCAGAGCTTTGATTGGCAAACTGTCCGAGAGTTAGTGGAAGTCTGGTTGCGTCCTTAATAGTCTCTCCTTTCTACCAAAGTGTACACTTGTTCGCTTCCCTTCATGGATTTGAAAGGAAATGACTGGTATATTAAACTCCCTCTAGCCCATGCCTACAGCAATCCAATGCTTTTACATTGGTTGAGAGTAGTGAACCAGTGCACACTTCAGGAGGGATTATTGGGACAAACCATATAGACGGCGTTGGCTGACAAACGTCACAAAAATGATGCGCGCACATCGACGTGGCCGGAAGCCACGCGGTTTTTATGATTATGAGCGGTTGGGTAACTAGCAACAGTGGCTAAAAGCTTCCTTGTGGGGAACCGTAGGTGAATGTGTTCCAGCTAGTTTTATCTTGTTGTTGATACCATGTCTTGTTATGAGGTGTTTTGACAGATTTCATGTCAATTCTAATATGGCAAAAAAATTCTCTAGCTAGCTAACCAGCAACTCTAACGATGTCTTTGAGAGTCAGGTGCTCATTGTGCAAATTAATTCATGCTTTCAATTAACATTTGGAAACAAAATGTAGTCTACATGTTGTCAGCAATTTAAGCCGATCCCGTCTGTTTTGCCCCATAGTTGCGCGCTCAACGGTTTTTGTTGCTAAACAACCAACCCGTCTCTGTGGGACACATGGTTGGTTAGAGTGGAGAATATGTTTACACATAATCCAGATTATGGAGGAGATTGTGCAAAACCCAGAGCAGATTAGAGCAGAGTACCAGTGAACAGAGCAGAGTGGTGAACTGGGGCCACATATCCATATCAGGAATGGAATACAGATCCAAAGTCCACCAGTGTCCACTGAAAGTGACACACGAGTTTCAGCAGCACTGCAGGGGAACACATTGGGTGTAAATCTGCCGTGTCTGCAAATCTCTTTACTGCAAGCCTCTCTTTAGAACAATGGGTCGACAGCGCCTCACACCTGTGTCCATGCGCCACCATGAACCTACTCCGGAAAGCTGCACAATGGAGACGTGCTCTACTCCACAACACGCCTTGCAAAGACAACAATAGGCCAATTGGGTGAAGGATCAAGGAGTGTGTGTGTGTGTGTGCGTGTGTACATTTAGAGGTGTGATGGTGCATATACACTCGCATGCAAACAGCATCTTTCGGCAGACTTGCTTTTGTAAGCGTCGTGAGTGTGTAGGGGTTGGTTCCATGCATGGGTGCACATATGCACTGTGTTGCCTATGTGCATAATAGCCTATGTTCAGTTATGACCATACAATAATTTGGTTCTGAAACATCCCCCTGACTCAGTGTCTTATGTGGTTCCAGTGATCAAGACAGGAGAGAGCGGGCTGACTGTGTTCAGACTGCTTACTAAGGATAACCGTTGGAGGTGGGTCCAAGCCAACGCCAGACTGGTCTACAAGAACGGCAAGCCTGACTACATTATCGCCACCCAGAGGCCCCTGGTGTAAGTGCAGCTTTAGCCCCCCCCCCCCCCATCCATAACCCAATGATGTTTTGAATACATTTTTAACCCTAAACACTTTTCTGAGTGTTAAATGTAACACTATAGAGTTGATTTAGCACTGTAGAATTTGCGGTCTTGGTTTGTATGAAAGATTTCAATGAGGTGAATGTAATGTGTAATCCTAAACAGTCAGAGCTCTTTAGTCCATAGTGTTAGGGACTTTTGTCCAAATAGTAGTCCCTAGTGTTCTGGTAAGCTATGTCTTGTCCTTCTCTTGTTCCCAGTGAGTAAGAGGGAGGACAGTAGATTGGATTTCATCATGTTAATAAAATTCTCGCGACCCCAAATAAATGGGGGGCAAAAATGTAATTCACAGGAAATGTTTACTTTTTTAATGTGGGGCAGTCAATCATTTAAATCATTTATCTTATATATATATATCCCATATCCCCATGTTGTGTCTGAGCGTCTCAGGGTCAGGGGGCGTGGTCAACAGTGCGTACCGCATCTCTCCTGTCACATCCAACCTGGATCGATATTTGGTTTTAATGCAGATGAGGGCTCTGAATCAGCACACCATGAGTTTTAATGCTCTGAGGGAGACTGCATTGTATTCCCTTTGAGTCAAGAACCAAAACATCTCCATAGTGACCGGTGAATGCATTGTCTGCAGCATTCGGTCACATGGCAGCTTGAACAGCTGTTCAATTTCACTTCCCGGCATGTCAACTGAACCAGGATCACACAGATTTCGCTGATTTTGTTATATCATTTGTTTGTATTTCCCCTGCATGCTTGTGTTCAATTTGTTCAGTTCCCCAAATATGTCTGTTACATAGGCAAGGAGACACATTTTCTTTTCATTACACAGAAAGTAAACAAAGTTTGTCATTTAAATCCATTGCGAATGACAACCATTCCTCTCTCAATTTGAAAAAATCTTTCCAACACTCCCCCTCAATAACCACCAAGCTTCGGAGTGAAATACAACATTGTCATGCTCTGATCCCATATCCCAAATAGTTTTGTGAACAGGTGTGCGCAATGTAGTTTGCAATGTTCTACGCTCAGCTCTTTTGCCACCAGTTGCTCTCTGTGTATCCAATATAGCTCAGTGGGTGTTGTCACGCCCTGGTCTTGTGATTGTCTCCACCCCCTCCAGGTGCCACTTATTATCCCTGGTGAATATATCCCTGTGTTTCCTGTCTCTCTGGGCCAGCTCGTCTTGTATGTTTTTCAAGTCAACCAGCGTTTTCCCGTACTCCTGCTTCTATTCTCTTTTGCTATTCCTCCCAGACTTGACCCTTGCCTGGCCTGTCTCTAAGCCCGCCTGCCTGACCACTCTACCTGACCCTGGGCCCGTCTGCCTGACCACTCTACCTGAGCCTGACCCTGAGCCTGACCCTAAGCCTGACCCTGAGCCTGCCCCCCGACCTGTACCTCTGCCTCCCTCTGGATTACCGACCTCTGCCTGCCTTGACTTGTCTTCTGCTTGCCTCTGGAACGTTAAACCATTGCTACTTCGACAGTCTGCATCTGGGTCTTACCTTGATTCCTGATAGGTGTATCATACAATGCGTCCATTTGGCAAAGGGAGACGCAGTCATAACTAAAGTGCAGAGGCCTGCCCACCATCCCATGGTAGATGGAGCCCCATCTGTGCAAAAGCCCACCATTCGATCCCATTTGGAGTCTGTTTTTCAGCACATTGAACGTCCTCTGTGCCGTATCATGCTTGAGAATCGTGAGACAACAATATGCCCTCGTCAATAGCATCCCCCGACATGCGGCGAACCAAAGTTAATGCATGGGCATCTCGGCCCGCACAGCTAACATCTATTTGGAGAGCATGGGGAGGTTTGAGTCGTTCAGTCAGTTTCCTCTTGATTGCTTGCTATAGCATGAATTCTTAGTTTCACAGTGTTATCTGACAAAGGTATTGATGTGAGTTTCTGTGCCTCTGTCTCCCCACACATTGTTTTCCCCATATCAATTGCGGCCAGTAATGTCCGTCTCTGCAATAGTGTGTGGTTTCATAGCGTAGCGGGCTCAGCCATTCACCGTGGAAATGATTCAAGTGCAACCGTCAAGGGCGGCCTTTTCCCACGATCTAAGGGCGCTCTGTCCTGGAATCTTAACTTTTAGATATGAATAATTTTCATTCAGATTTTTTAAGTTAACCACATTATAATGATTTTGAGAGACAAAGAAGATATATATATTTTATTTATTTATTATTTTTACCGGGATTTTGGTAATTCTCCCACAACCCCATTTTCATATCAGGCAACCCGACATGGGTCACAACCCCTAGTTTGGGAACCACTGCTGCACACTGTTAAAATGAAGCTGCCACCAACTTTAAGGACACAAAGCCTTAACTTTGCTTGAGTTTTATCCTAAACAGAAAGTGTGTTCTGATTGGTTCTCTCCATCCTCTCGTACCCAGGGAGGAGGAGGGAGGAGAGCACCTGAGGAAGCGTTCCATGCACCTCCCTTTCACCTTCGCCACGGGCGAGGCCCTTCTCTACCAGAGTAGCTACCCCATCCACGGCCTCACCGACTCACTCCAGACTAAAGGCAAGACCAAGTCCAAGAAGGCCAAGCTGGACAAGAACTCGTCGAAGGATCACGGTGGACTGGACCCCAGCTCCCTGCTAGGGGCATTGATGCGGCAGGATGAGTCCGTGTACGTGTGCCAACCAGCCGTCGAGCCCAAGATGTCCTTCCACAGTAGTCTGTTTAGTGAGCGAGGGGAGGGGGAAGGGCAGAGCAGTGGAGGCTATAGCGGTGGCCCTCTGGGTGGTGGTGTGGGAAAGAGCTGGAGCTCCGTGCCCAACGTGGTCACCACCTCCTCCACTGGCCCCAACGGGGAGCCTCCATCCAGCTTCGACCCACTACTCGCCACCCTGGACTCACTATCTCTGGAGGGGGACGAGACATGCTCTAACAGGTGATTGTATATTTGTATGTATTATATATATATAAGTATTTTCAATTTGAATTGAGTGTAATGTCCCTTTGGACTGCCCAATGTACAGCCAGTCTTGCCCAAGCTTTCCATTTTTTTGCCCTTCTGTTTTTAATTCCAATATTTTTTTCATGTATGCATTGCTGTACTCCCAAGTCTATATGTATTTTGAATTTGTCAAATAAAATAAATGTCTTCCTATCAGCGAGCTGTTCTCTGCTCTGGAGAACCTGGGTCTGAACGCAGAGGATCTGGAGCTACTGCTGCTGGATGAGAGGATGATCAGAGTGGAGATGGATCCGGACTACATCCCCTCGCTCAACGACCTGCTCACCAACAACGAGATCCTCGCCTACATCCACGACTCGCTGGAGAACAAGACCGAGGAGGGCCAGGGTGGGGACAGTCACGTGTCCATACCACCAACCACAACCCATCCCCCTGGCCCTATCCTTAATTCTACCCTTATCCCTAACCTTTATAACCAAGCCACCCCCGCTATGCATATCTCTACCCTCCACCCCCAGGCTATTAACCCTCCTATCCCCCAACCCACGTTACCCCCTCACAGACTACCAAAGCAGCCACCCATAGTGCAGCTCTCCCAGCAGATGCAGCAGCACCTCAACTTAGTAAAGCCCGTTCTGGCAAAATACCCCTGGCCCCCGACACAAACTGACGTCCCCACGCCAAGCCAGCCAGACACACTGCAGCACACAAACTCACTAACCGTGGTCGATAATGGTCACTGGCTTCCCCAGCAGGAGCATCTGCATGCGGGGCTGGACGACCACTGCCACAGCCTTCACCCCCTGGTCAACGGTAAGACATCCCAGCTGGGGCCTCAAGGGTCCGGGCAGCTCAAACACCACCAGCACCAGAACATCATCCATCTTCAGAGCCAGTGGCAGCAGCAGAACCAGCACCTACAGGTCCAGCTTCAGCCTCAGTGCCATTTCAAACAGCAGAAGGCAAGTAGCAACAGCGGTGCCGCTCTCAACGGGGTGCACCCTGATCCCGATTATCAGAGGTACGGCTACGACGACCAGTTGAAACTGACCGCTAACGGAGCCTGCACCGTCTCCTACACCAACGGGCGCGCGGACACCCTCTCACACGCTACAGGAGGTGAGGTCACTCTCACGGATTACGGTACGGGTGCTTCGACTACCGTGGGCATGGTGATGAACTGGGGTACGGTGGGGGGCACAGGTCACTACCAGGGACAAGGAGGGGTGACTGCTAACCCCTCAGACCGTCTGGAGCATCACAAACAACATTCTCCACAGGTCCCATCCGCCTACTTTCACCGCCAGTACCCCACCACACAGAACTCCTTAGATTACATCCTGGGGCTGTCACAGCCTCAACACACCATGCCTTCTCTGGGCGCCTACGGCATTTTGAATCGCCCCGCTTCCCAAGATGCCACTCACCGCAAGGTAAGAGTCAAAGAATAAAGCAAGATGCTCATAGATGGATAATTCTTATGTCTTTTTCTTTTGTAATATTTGGTGAATTTCTGTGACTGTATGTTTGTGGGACTGTCTTGCTAATGGTTGACATCCCAGCATTGGGAGCACTATTTCGATGTCATGAAAGCGATGGTTCTCTGTGAAGGCACTGATATAGCACTGGGAAGCCCTTGCCTCGGGCTTGTTTCGGCTGCTGCTTTACAGTTCAATGTAAGATCAATCGCCGTGAGCGGACGTGTGATGTGAAACAGATGAGTGGAGAATCTGTCAACGGAGAGGAACGTAGGTCTCCCATGGAGTGGCGTTGGATCTTTCAGGATTGCGCCACGATCAAGTCAACCGTTGGAAGGGATTCTGTCGACGTGAGCATCGACTGCAGTAGGAATACCCTCTCCTGCCAGGGCTGTTTCCTTGCGGGTAGCACAACATAGCCTTGACCTAAATGCCCGGGTCTGATCCTACCGCAGTGTGATTGTGACGGAAGCAGCTCTGGTCTGCAGGGACCGCCTTACAATCTGTTCAAAAGCTGATAATGTCAAGCATGACTTCAGATCAGGACACTGACTGGGAGTGAACTAGTGTCGGCTATGTCCATGGCTGCTCCTTCAGGGTGTCTCATACTGTACAGTTGCTGTATATGTTGTGTTCGGGTCATGTAGGGTCCCAGCTCCGTTGAGTATTGAATGAGGTTGCTTTTAAGAGTGTATCAAGCGCGGTGTGTGTGTCACACACACACACGTTTGTACCAGTTGTACCAGTTGCTAACGTGTTGAAGTGAAGACGCTCGGTTTTAATTGCACAACAAGCCTCCATACATTTGGAGACGAAGGTGAGATTAGGACCCGCGCGCGCCTCTGTGCATTTGTAACTTTTTATTTTTTAATACAGTACAGGAGGCTTGTCAGGGAGGGACACAGGGGCCCAGTCGGTCAAAACAAGGCCTCAGGACAAGGCGAACTGGACATTAGTACAGCACACAGTCCATTCTGCATGCTGGACACCATCTTCCTCTCCTTGTTTGTTGTTGTGCTGAATTAATGTTTCAAGATCCATGAAGGGTAACGAACGATAGAGTTGGTTGGTCTCTTTGTTGAGGGAGAGAGAGAAGAGCCGATGGTGAAGAACTGTAATGAATAGAACAAGGTTGAAGTCCCACAATGAGAGCTAAAGCTCCCAGGCAGCGACTGCTGCCCCCCATATCCCACTCCGCCTTCCCTGTGTTTTCCTTCAGGGTCAGCGACCACGCCCCAGAGGAACATACAGCCAAGCTAGCCAGTCAAGCATGAGCTGTCCTGACCTACAATTCTCCCATCGTCATTACCTAATACATAGAGGGGCAGAAGAATGTGTGGCAATGTTGTGTGTATGCGCATGGGTGCGTGCCTACATGTGCAGTGTCACATCCCACCACAGGGGGTGCTGTTACCCCCCCAGCTAGGGGTGTTGATGTGATTTGGGATTGAGTAGCATTAAGAGATTAGTTGAGTTTGGCCTACCTTAACCTGGCTGGGTTTGTCCTGCTGCAGGTGCGCAGTGTCCTGCTGGCCTGCCCCTATGGGGGGCCTATATAAGGTGGCCCTATTAGGATTTCTACATGGATGATGCCTAGCTAATCCATTTAGGGCCCACTAAGCAGGATTACAATTAGGCC
The DNA here is from genome assembly GCF_057628025.1 of Oncorhynchus mykiss. NCBI lineage: Eukaryota > Metazoa > Chordata > Actinopteri > Salmoniformes > Salmonidae > Oncorhynchus > Oncorhynchus mykiss. The sequence goes on along the minus strand of NC_143039.1, from coordinate 33,213,257 downwards.
GATGGTAGAAACTGTCACAACAGACACACACAGGGGATTCCCTCATACAGGGAAGCCACAAAGTACATACTCACACCTATGGAGTATAGAGAGTGGAGCTCAGTGTGTGTACCAGTGTCAGTACTCTGTTGGTTTGGCGGATATGCTACTTTGTGTAGTTAGCTAGTGTATTAGCAACTACTACAAGCTACAGTTAGCTACTTTATCTCTGCTGTCTAGTTCCATCCATCCTGTCCACTGACCTGTGTGTGTGTGTGTGTGTGTGTGTGTGTGTGTCCGCTCTGCCCAACTCCGCTCTCTGGCTGACCTGACCTGCAGTCAAATGACCTAGTGTCCTCAATGTTTATTCATATTTTTCATAATAAACATTATTTCTAAAAACCGACAGAAAATATGTTTTTATGTCACGGTTTTGTTATATTTCAGTCTTCTGTGATGTATATAAAGTGTCATATTGGGATGCAAACTCAAAATGTAATATGTTTCAACTCTATATCTGACCTGGTGTCTTCTTCTTGTTTAAGCTCATAACCATGTGTGTGTGAGGTGGACACTTCTGTTTGAAAGTAGATTTGTTTAAGACTACCGACCCTGATTCAGCCCACTGCAGTGAAAGGTTAAGTGAATGGTGTCAAAGACATGCCACAGAACAGAGCCCAGTGTAGTGATTAGAGTTAGTTTGTCTTTTGGGGGGGGGGTTGTTGTGTCCTATCATATGCATACAGCTCCAATGATATTTTTTAATGTTGTTCTGTGTTTAGATGGAGAGCGGCTGCATCCTCAACGACACCAATGTGGCTCACACAGGGAGCTGTCTACTGCCCAATGTGAACGGCCAGACAGCCAGCGACAGTCTCCAACCCCAGCCCGACGCCCTACAGACCCTGCCCACCCTTCGAGACCCACAGACTACTGGCTTCTACCTCTGAGACGGGGGGGGTCAGTGCAAAGAGAGACCATTGGACCATTTTGTCAGGGGGCACAAAAAAATTAACAGAGGAGGAGAATTTAAACTGAACTGTGGATGTTACGACTTTCTATGTAACATTCTCTCCATTTCATTTGTGTACGGCGGACTCAGGACTCAGTGAAAGAGCTCAGCATAGTGTCTCTCTGCACTATGACAGTAGTTTCCCCACTGGCACACAGCTCAGGGGAAACCAAATGCATCTTCTCATGTTACACATTTTTTATGAAGGGTATGGTTGAGAGAGCGGCGATTTCTTCACCACTGTGAATTTCATTGTTTTTCTTTATGGGTGTACAAAACACAGTTTCGGACAAAGATGATTAACAAGACTGTGATAAGAGACGTGTTTTACCACTGTCATAGCTACAGTACTGCGCTTCAGTACAGTATAACTTGTTAAAGGAGGGAAAGTGAATGTGAGTATGGAAAGGATGGAGAAGGATTGATATGGAGATTAATATTCATTATGAAGAATGATGAGACATGATTTGATTGATTTGAAGGAGCTGGATGTCTGAAATTATTGTGAGGTAGATTTACAAATGTTATGTTTTGTTGTGTCATCTGCCCATAGAGAGGAAGAGGAATTGATTCCGGCTTTGGTGATCTACGTGTTGGTAAAAGAGTATATAGGTTGTCCTCTGACGGGTTATTGAGATTGGATATGTGAAACAGATCCCATATTATGGTCAAATGGTATCTGAATATGAAGAGGGAGAGCAGATCGGAGGAAGGGATGACCGTTTTGGGGTTTTGTTTACTTCCATGCTGCATTTTAGCCTGGAAGAAGTTTACGTTACCAGTGCAATGATGTTGTGTATTTATTTAAATGGCACTCAAATCAAACGAAGCATTTTCTTCTTTTCTTGACTGGCTACAGTGTGAAATCACTCATTACATCAAGTCCCGTAATACAGCAGGAGATGGCTTACATTCAGAAGTAAACAAGCAAATTCCAGATCCATCATTCCTCATTGAAAAGCTTTGAGAAAAATATACATTTGGATTCAAGTTGATTTCCTGAATTGAAATGAAGTTGAGCTAAAAAAACAAACTGTATTCGCTGCCGAGGGCAAGAGGAACGGGAACGGCAGTTTCTGTCGTGACGAGAAAGGTTGTTTCAGTGGGCCTCCCCTCTTACAGGGCCCCAGGTGATTCCGTCATGGTCATCTATCACAGTGGATCTCACACCTCTCCTCGGGGACCCCCAGAAGATTCACAATTCTGTTGTCGCCCTGAACAAGCACACCTGATTCACTTAGTCAAGGGCTTGATGATTAGTTGACGAGTTGAGTCAGCTGGGCTAGCTTTAGAATAGGTCAAAAGCGTGGAAACACTGGTGTATCGCACTGAAAACCCTGTTCCATGAGGATTGACTTGGTCACACGCAGACTCACGGGCATTGATCCAAATGAGAGGACAAGTCTTTTTAAAGAGATTCTGTATTGAAAAGTTGCAATGTTGAATGTGTTGTGTATATTGTAAAAGAGTTGTAAAAATATCCTATTTGCAGTATTTCGTTATTAAAAAGTGCTGGAAAATAGTTTTTATTAATATTGGTAGCGTTAGAATTATCTCCATCCAAAATGGCACTATATTCTCTACATAGTGCTATACTTTTAACCAGAGCCCTATGGACCCTGATCAAAAGTAGTGCACTATATAGGGAACGGGTGCCATTTGGGATGTAACTTATTACATAAATGTCACAAACAAACGCATTTACAGACTTGCCTCTCTTTATATTTGTTTGTCTTTTTTTGTATACAGACATTTCTTATATAAAATAGATTTATTTAAATCAACCAGGAGATGTATGTAAAAAAAAAAATAAAAAAGCAAGGTGACAATCAATAACAACAACTGCTTTTAAAAAAAATTGTGTAAATAGTAAGGTATTTTTTATGACATTTGTTGCAAGCACTACTTTAAAAGCACTGGTCCTTACAAGCCATTTTTCTCTAGCACAGAAAGTAGGCTTGTAGAAAATAATTTCGGACTCAATATTATATTGACTACAATACCTACAGTTCTGTGTTTTATTTCAAAGTCATGTTTGGAGAACTTTTTATGACTTTTACTCTCAAGGATATGGTGCCATAGTGGTGACAAACTGCAGACTCACATCCCAGATTTTTATGTTTAAAGATACAATGGTGTCAATGTTCTTTTTTTTTTTTTATCACGTTGAATTTATTGAATTTATTTTGATATTCTAACACAAAGTTATTGTAGATGTCAAAAAAACAAAAAATGCAGTTCAAATGTTAAAATATACTATTTGATCCTGGAAATAAAGGATTTGTGCAATCACAGTTCATCCTAATCATAGTATGTTTGTGCTCATATTATTTTGTTTCTTTGAAAAGTGTTAATTGAACAATTATTTCTGATTGGTTCTGTAATGTACACTATGAACTTAAAGGTGTTGATTTTTTTTTTAAAACATTGGGTGTTAAAATCACAATTGAAAATGGGCTGTGTATGTTCTAATACGAAGGTTCATCATTTCTTCATCCACAAGTCTCACAGCTCACTCCTGTGCCTATACAGAAACACCGTTAAAGGCAATGGCTGCTGTGCTGTCTGGACAGTAGGTTATGAGACAGACAGACAGACTTTGTGGGGGACAGACAAACATTGAGGGGACAGACAGTTATGAGACTGAAGGTCAGACACACATTTAGGGACAGACAGGCAGACTTGTAGGGGAACAAACCAAGGCGCCAGACTGGAAGCGTGCTTTCGAATTCCCAGAGGACAGCTTCGGTATTGCATTTCAACTGAAGTACGGCCCAGAAAGACAATTCCCATCGACGGCCCAATAATTCGAAAATTCATAATAAAACACTTTTAGTCATCACCTTTGTGCACCCAAAAAATCCATTGAATTATTCAAATATTAGTTGCTGAGGCCAATTTATTTTTTTAAATCACTCAGCCGAAGATATTTACATTTCATATTCATGCTCCGATGTCATGAGCCCAGCTGGCAGAGGTTCCGGAGCATGTTCGCACGATCCTGCCGTCTCATCCGGACTAGTGCGCAGGCATAGTAGTCCCGGTACAAAAAAAGAACAACCACGAAACGGCATATGCGAACGTGAGTAGATTACGTTGAAAACAATGGGCGTCCATCTTGGACGCTGTCTCCAATACTTCCAGACCTAAGTGGGACAGACAGACGTTTGAGGAGACAGACAGACTTGCCCTGGAGACGGGAGTGACTATGCACCACCCAACCAGAAAGTGAGACAGTCTCTCTGAGAGTGCTTCTATCTCCATCCTCATTGATCGCTTCTCTCACCCCTTCATCCCCTGGACAATCTCTCCCTTTTTGCACAATGGCAATGTGTGAACACTGACCTAGGAGCAAGCAAACAAACACATATTGATATCCCCCGCTGGAGACTAGAATAACTACACCTAGCAACAGCGGGGACAGACAGTGACAGGCATCCATTTTCTTTCTGCATGTCTGACTGACTTCCCTCAACGAAACTAGCACGCCATTTTCTCCATCACTTCCTATCTCCTTTCTGTCTCTCTCCTATATGTCTCCTGTATGTGTATCATATCATCTGTATGTGTATTCTGTGTTCAGAAGCAACGAAATGGGAGAACACATTTTGAAACTGAGTGAGTTAGACCTGGATTTCTGTGGCAAACCTTTTTGGTACGCTTTGCCCTACTGAACACAATGGACCATAATAGACAAGGTGTTGGTTGGTGGAGACAGGAGAGAGACCCTCTGTGGCGTAGCTAGACAGTCCAGAGTCCAGACAGAAACAGCCCCCTGCCTCGTCACTCTAATGCCTGCCAAGTTACAAACAATCTCTGTCTAATGAAGTGTGACAGCCTGACAAAGTTTATTGAATAGAAACGCAATTTTTGAATGAACCCTCTTGGGAGCATTAATTCAGGAATATGTCAATCTTTCACTGGGGGACTTTTACATGCAATATTATGTTGGAAGTAGTTCCTGCTTTACAAAGCTTCTCCTTTACATTTGCCTTTAGAAATGGATGTAAGTATAACAGGGTTTTATTCCAGTCCCCGGCAGCGTATATCCTGTACATGTTTATCTACTTTAGAATGATGGGGAGAGTGTTCAGAAACCAAAGAGGGATGTAATGCCCAATGACAGATGTGCAGGGTCACCCAAGCCAACCAATCCCTCCGGTCTGCCTCCCTCACTAGCCCGTTTTCATCTTTAATGACCCACATGAAATCCTTTCTGAGAGTTCTTCTTCTCCTTTGGTTTCCTCAGTCAGCCATGCATGCTTGTAGCATGATCAACAGGAAGAAGCAGGGCTAGCCCCTAGGTCTTCCCCAGTGTTTTCCTGCATGTCCCACTCCATTCCAGGGGGGAATGTTTTCAAGGTGTGGATGGAGCTCATATGTATAGAAGGCAGATGATCCCTCTCTACACCATACCTAGCCCCTGTGTGAACAGTTGACAACAGAGGCGGTCCAAATGGCACACTAATCCCTACAAAGTGAACCACTTTTGACCAGAGCTCAATGGTCCCTGGTCAAGTGTAGTGCACTACATAGGAAGCCATTTGGACACAGCCCGTAGCACACAAAACTATATGCATTATAGATTCACCATCAGCCCTGGAACTGAACCACTGAGCACTCCCCCATTAGGTCACGACAACCCACTCCTCAATTAGGAAGCTTTCCAGGTTTTTTGTCACCACAGCAGCCTAGTGCATTGAAAGCATATAAAATATGAAACGGTTGCTCCATACCATTCAGGGCAGGCCATTTCCCTAATGGCAAATATAGGTTCTGTACCTATGCTTTGCGAGCAGCAATCTTGAGAAAGAGAGTGGTGACCTGGTTGTTGAGTGACCTGGTGACAGCAATGCTTACATTTTACATAACATTTGAGTAATTTAGCAGACGCTCTAATCTAGAGAGATATACAGGAGAAATTAGGGTCAAGTGCCTTGCTCAAGGGCAAATCGACAGATGGCCCCAACGCTCTTAACCACTAGGCTACCTGCCGCCCTACTTGAATAGAATACAATACGCCAATACCTGACCACAGACAATCAATGAGAACTGCAGAGTAGGACTGAGAGGGCCTTAGAAATGCTGCAGTTATTTTTTCCAAAAGCAACAGAAAGAGGGTGTGTTTGCTTTAGTAAGGATCGAGTTTGATCCTGGTTTCAAGTACTTTATCATTGAGCCGTGCATTGTGTCCTGGAGTATCCTCTCTCCTTTGTCCACTCCAGGGACTCTGAGTGCATTATAGATCGGTTTCTGTGTTGTTTCTTCTCTCTTCTCTTTTTATTTGTCTTCTGGGCACTTGACACACTGTGTTGCCCAGGAAGAGTGTTGCTGCTGGAGACAGATCTCTCCATCGAACCCCTCCCCCCCTTCATCCATCCCTCCCTCCCCACTAGTGCCCCGTCGTTCAGCCCCCCCCCAACACACACACACGCCCCGTTCCCCCCCACCGCCCCATGGGCTGTCAATGCATATTACTTCCAGCTTGTTGCACACACTCCCCTTTCTCTCTCCTACTCATAGCAATATTGATTTTTGTTGGGGTTATATATATATATATACAGATCATTTTGACTCTTTTTAACTCAACTGAAAAGTCGTAGAGTTGAAACAATGAAGAAGTTGGAGCACTTTTGGTGTTTGACTGTGACTCAATTCTGTAGCGGGGAAGTGTGGTGGAGGCAGAGGCTAATGGGATTTCTCTCTCTCTCTTTCTCTCTCTCTCTGTGTACTTTTCAACTGTAGTGTAGAGCACCAATAACCCGAAGCCACAACAGTAGTTATTTATGCTGACACAGTGTTTAGAAACAACATTACTTTTAACAGCAGAAACAAGCAAGCGTTCCATGTTATGTTTTCTCTAATGGAATGCGCTTTCACTCACACAAAGAACAGAAAAACAGAAGACTTGTGCGCCGAGACTCTTGGCTCCCGAAGGTTGTACAGAATGTTGTTTGCTCTTAACATCAACCACGAAGAGATCAAACCCCTTTAGCTCAACAAGCCAAAGCATAAAGCAGACATGGGTCTGCCACACCTCCACATGTGAAAGAGGGAGCTGTCATGAAGGTTTAAAGAAGAGGCACGGCCAGTGTGGGAAGAGAGGGAGGAAAGCTCTTATGGACATCCCCTCCAGGGCATGATGCACCCCTCCCTCGGAGTATACAGACCTTAACCTAGATCCTGAGACCCCCCCCCCCTGAGAGGTGTGGAGCACAGTGGAGCTAGCCTGCCTTCTAGACTGCTGCTAATGCAGTAAACAGACACCCCGCGTTTGCGGTAAATGCTACATGTCGGCTCAATCGGAAATGACCTTTATATTTCTATATGGAATTCTTCAGTCACCAAGACGGTGTTTCTGATGAAAATATTACTGTACCTTTTTTAAAGTTAACATTTCTAAATTGGTCAGTTTTTTTCCCATTCATTTTCATTCGCAATTGCAAAATGGAAAACACATGGATTATGACAAATATACATTTCAAATATACTCTTCAGCGATACAGATGGAACAGAGCCTTGAAATGTATATTTGTCATAATCCATGTGTTTTCCATTTTGCAATTGCGAATGAAAATGAATGGGAAAAAAACTGACCAATTTAGAAATGTTAACTTTAAAAAAGGTACAGTAATATTTTCATCAGAAACACCGTCTTGGTGACTGAAGAATTCCAGACAGGCAGGAACTAGCACGGTCCAGAGCCATGTATTTATTTGTTCTAAACATATGCCTCTTGGATGGTCCATATCCTGGCTGTGTGGGAGAGGTCAGAAATTATCCGGTGGCCAACTGAAAGCTTGCACTTAGTGTCTAGTGGGCCCACAGGGGGTGGGGCGGGGTGTGGGGGTGGTTGCTAAGGGAGTCTGAATTGGTCATCAGTCAGCTAGCATCCACCAAGCCAGTTGGACACCCATTCTCCTGACCTTGTACTAGCTCCCCTGTGTGTAGACTTCAGCAGCACTCAATACTCTGCTAAACTGTAGGGACGGCATTTAAATGTCGTATGTAGAGAGACCAGGTAGTGGTTCCACGGAATGTCCTGAACATAATTAGAAATGTACATTAAGAAAGACCACACAGTTTTAATAGCAGCTTTAATGATGTGTAGAATAGAGCTGAAATAAACTCAAGCATATTGTGCCAAATGTTACTTGCACCGGAGGTTGGTGACACCTTAATTGGGGAGGACGGGCTTGTGGAAATGGCTGGAGCGGAATAGGTGGAATGGTATCAAATACATCAAACACATGGTTTCCATTTGCTCTGTTCCAGACATTGTTTTGACCGTCCTCCCCTCAGCAGCCTCCACTGGTTACTTGGGCCACGTAATGTCCATGTTGCAGTACAGACAATGAACTAATGGCTAACAGTCAGCATATACAGTGATCTCCAAAAGTATTGGGACAGTGACACAAATATCATACCCCCAAGACATGCTAACCTTTCAACCTTAAAATAACAAGGGAGGACATCATTATTCACAATTCATACAGGACTATCCGTCATAATCATGGTGGCATGCACCTTAATGTAGAAGTATTTAGAAACATATTCTATTCATAAAAGTGACTCCAAAATTACACAATACATTATTTACCATTCACAAACTTGCAGAGCCACAAGCTGGATGTAGTCATTGTGGGCTATGAACGTGGGACCAAATGCTTAGCTTTTTGCTACTTTAATACACAAGTGAATTTGTCCCAATGCCTTATGTCCCCTAAAATGGGGGGGACTATGTACAAAAAGTGCTGTAATTTCTAAACGTTTCACCCGATATGGATCGTCATTGTGTCATTTCATATCCAAAGTGCTGGAGTACAGAGACAAAACAACAGCACAATGTGTCACTGTCCCAATACTTTTGGAGCTCACTGTATCAGCAAAATCATTTGTTGTCCCCTTTTCTTTTTGTTAAAGTGTGTTTTTTTAAGCCTTTCGTGAACTAACACTTGACTCTTTTCCCACTTACCAGCTCTGACTTTGCTGATAACTACTTTATTGAGGAAAACATTTACTTACTATGACTGTGATATGCGGTTGTCCCATCTAGCTATCTTAAGATGAATGCACTAACTGTAAGTCGCTCTGGATAAGTGCGTCTACTAAATGTCTAAAATGTAAATGTCACTCTTCATCCTCCTCATCCGATGGGAACAGCCTAATACGATGCGATGCCTCAGGATACAGAGTGACATCACTCAACAGCTTCACTTCCTGTGGCATCTTAATGAAGTCATACAAGACATTATCATCATCGGGAAGCAGGAAGCCATCCAACCAGCCCAGGGGCTCTGCAGTATCTGGATGTGTCATCAGCTAATGCAATGTTATTCCTCCCAGCAGGGGGGGGGCGGCCCAGCCCAGCCACCGTCCACTCAATGAGTTAGCACATCCAGGGGGCACCTTCAGCAAACGGAGGCTGTGCCAATAATAACCCTGTCCCGCTCTCCAGCCAGCCAGCAGCCAGCCTAGTGCTTTAAATAGACACAGATCAAATCAAATTGGCAGTTTTTTTTTTCTCTGCAAAGGTCAGTGAGTACTTTCTCTGATAGACCTGGAATCCCAATGTACTCCAGATGGGTAACCAGCAGGATATAGAGAGAGGACTTCTTGGTAGGAAAGGTGTAGACTCTAAGAGATCTTCTGCTGCTGGGGTTAACTCTTAGCACCTCACCTCTGTGGCCCAGGTGGAGAGACAGTCTGTCATATGTGCTCTCTGTCACAGCTCTGTTCCCTGCAGTTCAGCGAGAGACCAGCGGCAGCACTCTGAGAGCGCTTGACTTAGCGAGAAGGATGGTTCCAAATGGGAAAAACAGGGATCCCACAGATCAACCTGACCCAGCATCATGGAAACCTTGCTTGAGTAGATGCTGTATTGGATGTCCTTGGCTTGACACACAATGGTTGCATCCCAAATGAAAGCCTATTCCCTTTATAGTACCCCGTTTGGGACGCAAACCATGGGACCTGACCTCATACTCTCACATAAAGCAATACGAAATAACATTGATTAAAGTTACCTATGGGAGCCGACAGGAAAACTAGCCTAAGCCTATGTCCAATTGCCCACCGTCACACGTACTGTGCATGTTGTGAACAGTACACTGTTTGTCCGTTGGACAATAGGAGACATTCCTTCTGCCTTTGTATAATGCCTCAGTGAGCATATTTTGCAGCACGGTTTAACTTATAACCTTCTCTGGCAGTGTGTTATGGGTGACTCAAAGCAGCGGGCAACCATTAGCTTGTCTTTTGTGTCAATATGCCACAACAGGTTTTGATCCGCTGCTCAGTTGGTGAGCCCCAGTGGATGTGGAGGGAGGCAGTCAGATACAGGAGGAAACATGAAATATTCATTGTGTGGAACGAACCAGGGTTGGGGGTCAACTCAAATAGAAAGCAGTCAATTCAAGAAGTAAACTAAAATTCCAATAAAGAAAGGAGAAAGGAGCATATGTTTTAAATGATTTCTCATTAACTGAAGGCATTTATGTAATTGTTTTTTTAAAACATTTTTAGAGTTTAATGTAAATTTGAATTGACTGATAATTTGAATTGACCACCATGCTGGTCTGAGATCTTCTCTGTGCAGAGATTTTGACATAAGCAATCAACTCTGTGTACTTCCACTCATGATGCAATCATTTGTAAATTTCGCCAATTGAAATCTTTTTTCTTGATAATTTATCCAAATTCAATCTGGTGAGACCCTTTGTACAGACAGGATATCCTGAAACAGCCATCAGCCTCTCTATACACATTGTATTTGCTCCTGCTTCTCTTCACGGACTATGATCAAATATCAAAAGACTCCAACCACCCAAGCCATAGACTATTTTCTCTGCTGCCGCACTGCAAGGTACCGGTGCATCAAGTCTGACACCAACAGGCTCTTAAACAGCTCCTATCCCCAAGCAATACGACTGATAAATAGCTAACAAAATAGCTACAAGGACCGAGTTTACCTTGTATCTTGATTGACCTTTTATTTCAGTCTCTATGCACACTCACAGGGGCCTACACACCCACAGGGGCCTACACACTCACAGACACTGTCACTCCAACACAAACACAAACATTCAAACATTCACTCCGTCATCTGCTCATTCACACATAATATGCATATACATTTATACTGACTCGAAACACCCGTACACCCACTCACATGCAAGCTGCTGCTATTCTGGTTATCTTATATCCTGTTGAGCAGTCGCCTTATCCCTACACATACTGTATCTACCTCCACCACTCCACTGTTCCTGCATGTAAATGTGGCATTGGAACTGACTTTTTAAATATTTATTGTATATAGTATGTTCACTTTCTTACTTTATTGTGTATTTCATATTTATTCATCTTATTTCTTGTGTTGTTTTTTCCTATCAATACATTGTTATTGATTATTGCATGGTTGGGTTTTGAGTTTTACAAGAAAGGACTTTCTCTGTACTTGTGCATGTGACATTAACACTTGAAATGTGAAACCTGTAAATATTACATTTCTCTGAGACTATTTGCTGTCAAAGAGCAAGATGTGCAAGATTTGATGCCCTGAAAGATGAGATGAGTGGAAGATGAGTTGATGATATGGAGAGTTTGTTAATACCAGCCCTGCTCTGTTGTTTTGCCTCGTAATGGAACTGACCCAGACAGGTTTCTCTGTAATGCTTTCTGATTGGTAGACCGCCAAAACGAAACGTAAACAAAGGGAGAAAAGAGGAAGAGAATACCCCCCACTCATAATATTTTGATGGGGCTTCTCGATGTTAACAATTCACTGAGCTGAGGCTCACTCTAGTTTTGTCCTGGAGCTGAAGACAGCGCACAGGAGAAGCACTGTGGCCTCTAATGCAAGGCCCCCCAACCGTGTGTGTGTGTGTGTGTGTGTGTGTGCGCGCGTGCGTGCGTGTTCCATCTGCTATATGCCAAGAGGAGAGCTCAGAGATCTTCAAGGTCATGTTCACTACACAAAATGGAGTTGGGTTTTGATAACTGGTGGTGAGATTTGCTAGCAACAACATTGAGTCACCATCCATCGATTCTTGTAAAAATGTCAATTTACCTGTAGCTATGTTTGTCCTGTACAACTGCGGTCCTTCCATGGGGGTGCTGAAATGCTTCCTTTTAATAAAAACCTTTATCAAATAGAAACAGCGACTTTTTCTTCATTTGTGTTCCTCGTACTACGTAGTCAGATTCAATTGGCACATGAACATTCACGCTTAGTTGAGCAACACAAATGAGGAAAACGTTAGTGGTTGTTTCCAAGTAAAAGTGTTTTATTAAAAGTATGAATTTCAGCACCCCGTAGGAGGACCGCAAGTTGTACAGGACAAACATAGGCACAGGTCACAGGTTGGTGGCACTTTAATTGGGGAGGACTGGCTCGTAATAATGGCTGGAGCAGGATGAGTGGAACGGTATCAAACACATGGTTTTCATGTGTTTTATGCTACCATTCCATTTACTCCATTCCGACCATGATTGTGAGCCATCCTCCCCTCAGCAGCCTCCACTGGTACAGGTAGGCGTTTTCAGAATTGACATTTTTACAAGAATCGACTGATGGTGACCCAATGTTGTTGCCAGCAAATCCCGGGCACCAGGTATCAAAACTCAACTCCGCCTCGATATAAGAGAACTGAGTTGAGCATTCCTCAGCTACAGCATACAGGTATATGTCTACACTATACATTCAGTGCTAGTGACTGTAAGTACTCATTCAAAGCAGGCTGTGCATACAGACATCAATTCTGTCTATGCCTTGCCCTTGCTATTTACCAAAGACACCTTCAACAGACAGAGGACAGAGCTGTGCTGCACAGAGAGGAGGTAAAGAGGAGAGGAGGTAGAGGAGGAGGAGGAGGGGAGCAGAGAGAGAAACCTGTTGCCTTGATGAGATAGGAAGTGACAGCAGAGTGCCTCAGACTGGCACTGGGAGCCAATTATAGGTTTAAAAAATATCAGCTGCCTACAGATATAGGATCTTAAAGGACAATTCCACCCAAAAACGTTATTTTGGTATTTGTTTCATTAGTCCATTGTTGACATACTGTAGTCCCAAAATGTTTTGCTTGTCAGCAATCAAAATTTCAAGATGCGTAACTTTCAAAATACAGAAATCATCCCGTGTGTAACAGCAGATTTCCTCCTCTTCGTCTGAAGAGGTGTAGAAAGGATCGGACCAAAACGCAGCGTGGTAAGTGTCCATGTTTTAATAGTATAAACTGAACATGACACAATACAAAACAACAAAGTGGCGCTAAACGAAACAGTCCCGTGTGGCACAAACACTGACACAGGAAACAAACACCCACAAACCAACAGTGAAACCCAGGCTACCTAAATATGGTTCTCAATCAGGGACAACGATAAACAGCTGCCTCTGATTGAGAACCATATCAGGCCAAACACAGAAATAGGAAAAACATAGAAACTCAAACACAGACTGCCCACCCCAGCTCACGCCCCCTGACCATACTAAATAAAGACAAAAGAAAGGAAATGAAGGTCAGAACGTGACACCCTGATTAAGTATTTTGCATCATGTGATCTAAAATGAGGCATAAAATTTTGTGAGGAAAAATCAAGTCTGAAATTTGAAAGTGGAAATTACCAACTTCAAAAGCCTTTTTAAACCTCAAATACACTACAAGTTTGACATTTTCTGCACTGCATCAAGGTTCCCCTGCAACAGGGTGATGAAATTAAGATCCTATATCTATACCTGGCTGTCCAGTCTTCCTCCCATATCCTGCACACACACACACAAAAACACTTGTGCGTACACACACACACACACTTAACGTATGCACATACACACACCATTTATTGAAAATTCCAGAAAATTGTTACAGACACTAAACAAACACACACACAAACATACATACACATACATGCACACACACATGCACACACACACTGCACACACACCCTTCTACCTTCTCTCCCCCGGAGGTGTTTTCTTTATCGACCGTGGTTCTGTCTGGAGATGTTCTCTGTCTCACCTCAGTTCACTCAGCTGTGTAATGTGTACCGTCACTTTAATAGCCCGCCTGGCAGCCTCCTTCCTCTGTAACCCCAGCCCCATGACAATGACCTAACTTACCTAGCTACCAACCAAAAGGATGGTTTGGTTGGTTCTGTGCTCTACGCTGACCACCAAGCTCACAGCCCTGGGTTTGAACTCCTCCATATGCAACTGGGTCCTGGACTTCCTGGCGAATTAGGCCGCAAGTGTGCGTCCTCAGTCCTCTCCTGTACTCTCCCGTGTACCCACGACTGCGTGGCCTGGCCTCACACAGTTCCAACTCCATCATCAAGTTCGCTGATTGCGCGACAGTAGTAGGTCTGATTACCAACACCGACGAGGCGGCTTACAGGGAGGAGGTGAGTGCACTCTGATGGCGTGGTGCCAGGTCAACAACCTCTCCCTCAATGTCAGCAAAACAAAGGAGCTGATCGTGGACTTTAGGTTGAACCAGGCTGGGCATTGTTAGAGAATTCTGCCCTATGTGCACTCAAGAGACCACAGGAAAACATATTTAGTCAGAGGATATTTAGTCGGAGTATACACTTACAGCAATTTGCAAACAAGACACTCAGTTCTCACAATGGTGTATTCCCTTTTTATCCCCAACTGAGGTTCACCCCACCCAGGGTGATGTCCTATAACTTTAATACCATATAAGCTCATAATTAATAGTTGCTAATACAAAGATGTTTCTGCTAGGTGGAGTTCAGCTTACTGTTATTTGCAGTTAGTTTCCCAATCCTTCTTCCTCCTGTTACTATCATGTGCTAACAGAAGTAAGAATGGAGCATAGTATCAACACTAACTGAAAGTATAGCTTCAACAAACAGGCATATGACTTTTGTACAGTTGACCTCTTCATGCACGTACAAAGTGTCTACCGCTGACTCTTAATCTCAAGCGAAAGCAAAACATGGATCATTGTACTTTTGTAATTACAGGTGTTCCTGTAATGTGCAGATATTATAAAATTCCTTTCGGCATGTCCCCATCCTCATCAACGGGGCCGCCGTAGAGACGGTCAAAAACTTCAAGTTCCTCGGCGTACACGTCTCAGAAGCGCTGAAATGGTCAAAGCACACTTACACCCCGTGGTGAAGGCACGACAGCGACTCTTCAACCTCAGGATGCTGAAGAAATGTGTCCTGTCCCCGAGGGCCCTCGCAGTGTTCTACAGGACCACCATGAAGAGAAAACTGTCGGGCTGCATCATAGCCTGGTACAGCAACTCCACCTCTGTCGGACCACAAGGCGCTTGGGTGCACACAGCCTGCCCTCCAGGACACCTACAACACCAGGTATCGCAGGAAGGCCAGGAAGATCATCAGGGAACCCAGCCACCCGAGCCATGGCCTGTTCTTCCCATTTCCATCACTCATTACAGGAGCATCGTGTAAGACTGGTCAATAGCTTCTACCCCCGGACCATCAAGCTACTGAATAGCAACCACTAGTCAGCTACCCCCCGGCTGCTCCCCCTATAGACATCCCCCCTCAAGAATTCCACTGTACCCTGTAACTATATCTGCAACCCTGTACATGTGACTATTAAACTTTCTAATATAATAAAGGACAAAAAAATAAAATAAGTAATAAGAGAAAAATGAAAGAATGGACATGAAGCAGGTTTAAGCCTTGATGACACAGTCAGTCCCTTCTCTCCACCTCTCTCCCTTCTCTCCCTCTTTCTACCTGTCCTCCCATCTCTCCCTCCCTCAACTTTCCCTCTCTGTCCCCTCTACCTTCTCCCCTATTCCTCTCTCCCTCTCTGTCCCCTCTACCTTCTCCCCTACTCCTCTCTCCCTCTCTGTCCCCTCTACCTTCTCCCCTACTCCTCTCTCCCTCTCTGTCCCCTCTACCTTCTCCCCTACTCCTCTCTCCCTCTCTGTCCTCTCTACCTTCTCCCCTACTCCTCTCTCCCTCTCTGTCCGCTCTACCTTCTCCCCTACTCCTCTCTCCCTCTCTGTCCCCTCTACCTTCTCCCCTATTCCTCTCTCCCTCTCTGTCCCCTCTACCTTCTCCCCTACTCCTCTCTCCCTCTCTGTCCCCTCTACCTTCTCCCCTACTCCTCTCTCCCTCTCTGTCCCCTCTACCTTCTCCCCTACTCCTCTCTCTCTCTCTGTCCCCTCTACCTTCTCCCCTATTCCTCTCTCCCTCTCTGTCCGCTCTACCTTCTCCCCTACTCCTCTCTCCCTCTCTGTCCCCTCTACCTTCTCCCCTACTCCTCTCTCTCTCTCTGTATCCTCTACCTTCTCCCCTATTCCTCTCTCCCTCTCTGTCCGCTCTACCTTCTCCCCTACTTCTCTCTCCCTCTCTGTCCCCTCTACCTTCTCCCCTATTCATCTCTCCCTCTCTGTCCCCTCTACATTCTCCCCTACTCCTCTCTCCCTCTCTGTCCCCTCTACCTTCTCCCCTATTCATCTCTACCTCTCTGTCCCCTCTACCTTCTCCCCTACTCCTCTCTCCCGCTCTGTCTTCTCTCTGCCTCTCAAACCAGAAGGAACACTGAGCCAGTCTCTCCAATCAGCCTCTGACGCACGGATGCAGCCTGTTCGTCAGCAGAACGACACATCCAAATATTTATGTATGAATTACCCCATCACCACAGTGACCTTTCTCCAAAAATTCCCTCCTGGTAGTTTTCCCACCTCAGTTCCTTCTCTTCCATCTTCCATCTTCCGTCAACAAAACTAAGGAGATGATTGTGGACTTCAGGAAACAGCAGAGGGAACACCCCCCTATCCACATCGATGGAACAGTAGTGGAGAGGGTAGCAAGTTTTAAGTTCCTCGGCATACACATCACAGACAAACTGAATTGGTCCACTCACACAGACAGCATCGTGAAGAAGGCGCAGCAGCGCCTCTTCAACCTCAGGAGGCTGAAGAAATTCGGCTTGTCACCAAAAGCACTCACAAACTTCTACAGATGCACAATCGAGAGCATCCTGGCGGGCTGTATCACCGCCTGGTATGGCAACTGCACCGCCCTCAACCGTAAGGCTCTCCAGAGGGTAGTGAGGTCTGCACAACGCATCACCGGGGGCAAACTACCTGCCCTCCAGGACACCTACACCACCCGATGTCACAGGAAGGCCATAAAGATCATCAAGGACATCAACCACCCGAGCCACTGCCTGTTCACCCCGCTATCATCCAGAAGGCGAGGTCAGTACAGGTGCATCAAAGCTGGGACCGAGAGACTGAAAAACAGCTTCTATCTCAAGGCCATCAGACTGTTAAACAGCCACCACTAACACTGAGTGGCTGCTGCCAACACACTGACACTGACTCAACTCCAGCCACTTTAATAATGGGAATTGATGGGAAATGATGTAAATATATCACTAGCCACTTTAAACAATGCTACCTTATATAAATGTTACTTACCCTACATTATTCATCTCATACGCATACGGATATACTGTACTCTATAGCATCGACGGTATCCTTATGTAATACATGTATCACTAGCCACTTTATACTATACTATGCCACTTTGTTTACATACTCATCTCATTTGTACATACTGTACCCGATACCATCTACTGTATCTTGCCTATGCTGCTCTGTACCATCACTCATTCATATATCCTTATGTACATATTCTTTATCCCCTTACACTGTGTACAAGACAGTAGTTTTGGAATTGTTAGTTAGATTACTTGTTATTACTGCATTGTCGGAACTAGAAGCACAAGCATTTCGCTACACTCGCATTAACATCTGCTAACCATGTGTATGTGACAAATAAAATTTGATTTGATTTGATTTGATTTGATTTGATCTCGGCCCATTTCTGTGTGTCATCTTGCTCTGAATTGTCAGGTTCACTGACCATCTGGGTTAGCCAAAAGGAAGTGAATCTCTCTTGGTTTTATCAAAGGCTTTCTGAGAGGGAGCAAATGTTCCTTGGTCCTCTGTTGTTCTGTTAGGGTTGTTATTCTGATCTTATCTACTTATGATTTATTTTGTGTAATTCCCTCCAAGGACAGTGTAGATAAAAACTTAAAGATTAAGACTTATGTAAGGTAACATTAAAACCCTGTTTGTTTGTGTGTGTGTGTGCGTGTGTGTGTGTGTGCGTGCGAGCTTGCGTGCGTGCGTACCTTGCACAATCAAGGCAAGTGCTAGGACTTCCTGCCAAAACCATGTGAAAGAGTCACATTGTGTGACCATAATCCACCTAATACCATAGTCCCATATTAAATCATGTTTGCACAAACAATTTACCCCTGAGTTTACCTAACACTACATTAGTTTCACAGGTTTGAGGAAATCCTCTCCAAAAAAAGCATTACTCAGAAGCTGAATGCATAAACCAGTGGGATCTGTTGCATAACTTTGCCAAATACCACACAAGAGGTCTCCACACAATCGTATACCGTGTAATAATAATATACGCCATAGCAACCTACTGTCATGCATGCGCACATTTTTTGTATTGGGTGGCCACAGCAGGAATCAAACCCACAACTTTGGTGTTTTGCAAGCACCATGCTCTACAGACTGAGCCGCACAGGGCAAGAAAACTGTGGTCCATATTATTCAACATGTCTCTATGTAACACGTTGTAGTATCCACATAATAGAATAAGGAGGAGTCAAAAACAAACTCCTGTGGGTCTTTCTGACCCACATTCAACAATAAATTACTGGAAAATAGAATAGAGGATGGTGTGTGTGTGTGTGTGTGTGTGTGTGTGTGTGTGTGTGTGTGTGTGTGTGTGTGTGTGTGTGTGTGTGTGTGTGTGTGTGTGTGTGTGTGTGTGTGTGTGTGTGTGTGTGTGTGTGTGTGTGTGTGTGTGTGTAGCTCTCTGTATGTGTGTTGTGCGTTATGCGAGCGTGACTGATCATGTGTTTGTGGGTCGTTTGGGCCTGCGTGTTCGGTGTGTGTCACTCAAACAGCGGATATAATTTGTTGGGCCACAACAACACGTACGCTGCGCAGCTGAAGCAGGTCTCCAGTCATGCGTGGCTTGCTGCCTGCCTTAGTGTCTCTTTACCGCTTGGCTGGCTAGCCGCCCGGTGCCACGGGGCGTTATTTACCACCACAACTTACCTAACCGTTCATATCCATACAAACGGATGTCCTATCTATGCCGCCTTAGCTGACATTCCTCGAGCTTTCTCTGTCAAATTTATGTTGTAGGATTTGAGGCACGGGAGAGGCGGTACACTGCCACAAATAAGGCTGCTTGGCATTTCTAGCTGTATCTGAATCTTCCATAGCCTGTAGCCTATATCACCGTTTCTTCTAACGGAAGGCTGTACTGTATTTGAGGGACATGTTTTCTACTAACTCTTCATAGGGACGAGTCATGGCAGTCCCAGTCCCAGTGCCACATCTGTGGATCCCTGGCCCACTCCTCTTGTTGTGGCTGGATGTTGACCGACATGAGTCGCATACAATCTGAACTGGCTACGTTAATTCCCTCCTTCCTTCCTTCCACACACACGCACACGCACGTGCACACCCACACGCACACACACACACACACACCATCTTCTTCGCTGTCTGTCTGTGTGAGGTGCTACATTTGATCTGTCGGTTAGTGTGAACGTTCAGTCTGGCCATCCTGCTGCTCCCAATCTGTTCCTACAGCTAAGAATAATAACATTGCATTAAGTTACGTTACACTGCTGCAAATGTTACCAAGTTTGTTGGACAGCCTGGACCGCTTAGACAGCTTGGCTTGCTGTGCAAAGTGGCTGTTTTCACAGCTCTTTCTCGCACACATTCCCATAAACTCTGATGACCCCACACATATTTAAAATTAAACTGCTCAAATTGACCATAAGCTTCTGTCTGTTGAGTGAAAGTGCACAGGGTCATTGGTAGGTTCAGTTAGTTGTTTTAAAAATGCATTGTGACCTTTAACCTATTGTTTTTTGTTTGTTCCTCTGTGGTCCTCCTTTCAGTCATAAAGCTCTGTATGGACCCCCTGTTCCTTATTCTTGTCAAACATTATAAGGCAAATGTGTAATGAGTCCCACTATCTCTCTCTCTCTCTCTCTTTCTATCTCTGCATCCTTCTCTCTCTCACTCTCTCTCTCTCTCTTTCTCTCTCTTTCTCTCTCTCTCTCTCTGGTCTCATTTTTTCAGGCTAATGCATGCTGGTGGAAACAGGTCTGATGGATCTGTGAGTGTCACACCATTATCCCCAGTGTATTATACCTGTGTTCTCTGTTTGTCTGTTGCCAGTTAGTTTTGTTTCGTTAAGCCTACCAGCGTTTTTCCCATGCTCCTGTCTTTCTCTAGTTCCTGTTTAATAGCTTTCCCGGTTTTTGACTATTCTGCCTGCCCCGACCCTGAGCCTGCCTATCGTTCTGTAGCTTGTCACACCACATTGGATCACTGACCTCTGCCTGCCCTGACCCTGACCCTGAGCCTGCCTGCCATTCTGTAGCTTGTCACACCACATTGGATCACTGACCTCTGCCTGCCCTGACCCTGACCCTGAGCCTGCCTGCCATTCTGTACCTTACAGACTTTGCTCTGGACTACTGACCTCTGCCTGCCCTTGACCTGTCGTTTGCCTGCCCCCCTGTTCCTGTAATACAATTGTTTTACTTAAAAACTGTCTGCATCTGGGTCTGCTCCTGAGCCTTGGTATGTGAGGGTCATTGACAGGACTAGAGGTCCTCAGACAGTTATTCTAATGTGGTTCAATGTGCTGATAAAATGTGACCCAAACTGGTAACCTAAACATTGTTTGAATGGCACCCTATTCCCTTTATAGTGCACTACTTTTGTTTGGGGACCATAGGGCTCTGGTCAGAATGAATGCTCTATATAGGGAATAGGGTGTCATTGCGCTGGGATACAATGAGGATAGGAAACTATCTGAATACCACATGACACTCTTCAATTGACATGATCAACATGACAGCAAAAAAATGCATTAGCAGTTGCTACATGCAGTACCAAATTCAAAGGTAGAAGGTAAAATAGAATGGTGTGTATTGATTGTAAACGAGTGAATGATACTCTCTGCTGGCCAAAAACGGAAGCACAGGAGGAGTCATTACGTCACAACCACCGCAACCAATTTAGGCCCTGTTTGTTTGGGCTGCATGATGGTTCTAATAAAGATTTGATTCAGGCATCCATGTAGATGTAATGTATATTTTTTACACACATTCATCCACCATTGTCTTTAATCCTTAGATGGCTGTGGAATGGGTAGAATTGGAAATAACTGGGTCTAATGTTGATTTCATTCACTCATTATTTCTGCTGCCACTGATAACGTCCATTGTCCCTACAGGTCTGGCAGCACGGTGTGTAGAGGTGTATCCTACTACAGAACCATAATATAGTATGTTCAGAGAGGTCATCCCAGCCCCTGTGAGCTTCCATGGGACATTCTCTCAATCCAACTGCTCCAGCTGTCATGTCTTTAATCAATCATGTATCCCACAGCTAGGCTGGAGCAGGTGGCAGGTGTCTCCATGACAACCCCTGTTCCTATCACACCACAGTGACAGATGGGACTCTGGGAGACAGGGACAGATCAAGAGCAATGTGGAGCATGGGGACGTCACCATCACTGTGTCTGTGCAATCCGGGGCAGGGATTCGAAATTCATCACTGGTATTCTTACAGTAATTCACAAATCTTCTGATGCTACTGGCTACTGATAGAGATATTTACATGGACTTAAGCCACTGTGAGGTTGTCTTTTATAGCTGTAGTCTTGTGGCTCTGACCAGAGACCATCCTTTGTTTATAGGACTTATAAGAGGGAGGCTTACCGATGCACTCCTTCCAGTACCGGCCCCCTCTCTGTTCTTGCATGTGGACAACAGATAAAAACACTGGATGTCACTGGATATCAAATACTGTTTCAATGGACAAGCAGGAAAAGGTGTGTGTTGCTACCTTTACACTGCCTGTTGTTTTCCTCCACAAACATGACATTATGTGTTTGACTTTTGGCTCTCTCTATTGAAGTCATTCAAAACATCCTGATGGCGAAAATTAAGTCCATCTACAAATGGGAAAGCCATAGGGGAAATTAAAGTAATGTGATGTTGTTTCAGTAAGATTGATAGTAAAGTAATATTGGAAAAGTAAAGATATCCAAACATGATTAGGGTAGTACATTAGTAAAAAAAGTATATATTTTAAGGACTGTGACAATAATGTTTATCAATTGCACACGCTTACTTTTCTTTAGGCATGTAACTAAATATGATCTAGAATCTGTCCAGTCAGTCTTCTATGAGTATAGTGAACAAAAATGTTTCATGAGCTGAAATAAAAGATCCCAGAAATATGCACAAAAAGCTTATTCCTTTCAAATGGGGCAGCAGGTTGCCTAGTGTTTAGAGAGTTGGGCCAGTAACCAAAAGGTTGCTAGATCAAATACAAATCCCGTTGCCAAAGAATTGAATGTTAAATTCTCTATCATAAGCCGCTTCCCACGTTGTTTTAGAGAATTTTGCAGTAAGTCGAACCGGCTCACAACTGCAGACCACGTGTCACCACACCAGCCCAGGACCTCCACATCTGGCTTCTTCTTCTGCAGGATGGTCTGAGACCAGCCACGCGGACAGCTGATGAAACGGTGGGTTTGCACAACCAAATCATTTCTGCACAAACTGTCAGAAACCGTCTAAAGGGAAGCTAATCTGTGTGCTCAACGTCCTTGCCAGAGTATTGACCTGACTGTAGTTCGGTGTCGTAACCGACTTCAATGGGCAAATGCTCTACCTCGATGGATGAATCCCGATTTCAACAGTATCGGGCAGTGTGTAGTTTGGGCGAGCGGTTTGCTGATGTCAACATTGTGAACAGAGTTCCCCATGGTGGCGGTGGCGTATGGTATAGGCATGCATAAACTATGGACAACGAACACAATTGCATTTTCTCGATGGCAATTTTAATGCCATGAAGAGATCCCATTGTCGTGCCATTCATTCGCCTCCCTCACCTTACTTTTCAGCATGATAATGCACGGCCCATGTCGCAAGGGTCTGTACACAATTCCTGGAAGCGGAAAATGTCACAGTTCTTCCATAGACTGCATACTCACCAGACATGTCACCAACTGAGCATAGTTGGGATGCTCTGGATTGACGTGTATGACAGCGTCTTCCAGTTCCCACCACTATCCAGAAACTTTGCACAGCCATTGAAGAAGAATGCAACAACATTCCACAGGCCACAATCAACAGCCTGATCAACTCTATGTGAAGGAGATGTGTGAGGCAAACGGTGGTCACACCTGAAACGGACTAGTTTTCTGATCTAAACCCCTACCTTTTTAAAAAAAAAAAAAGGTATTTGTAACCATCAGATGCATATCTTTGTTCCCAGAAATTCATAGATTAGGGCCTAATGATTTTATTTTAATTGACTGATATCCTTATATGAACTGTAACTCAGAAATTGTTGCATAATATCTGTTATATTGAAATATCAATACTTCGTTTCCAGTCACAGAGATAGAATTGTCCAGGTCAGGCCTTGCTGGAAAGTAAACCAGGGGCCAGAAGGAAATTCAAACCACTAAACAACTCTGTCTTAACTTCTCTTTCATAGCAGACACCTTATCTAAAGCAGGGTTTAGAAACTTGGTCCTGGGGAACCCTCTGGGTGCACGTTTTGGTTTTTCCCCTAGCACTACTCAACTGATTCAAATGATCAAAGCTTGATGAGTTGGTTATTTGAATAAACTGTGTAGTACGGGGGACCCTGAATTAAAGCAACATACAGTTCAGTGAATGCATACCTTTTTTGTAAGCTGTGGGTATTAGATCAGCCTTTCTTAAAGTATGAGTAATGGGTCGCAGCCCTGTTAATGGTGGGTCGCGAGGTGTCAGAGTACATTTATAATTATTTCATTAATTACTGGAATTGATTTTGGCCAAGTGCAACTGCACTCTCTGTTCCGTACGCTCTCTACTTTGCAGCGGTGTTTCTGCTCAGTTTGGCAGCTGCGTGAGAGGAAGATGTCCAGTGTTCTTCGCGGTTTAATTAACATATATTTTTTCGACAGTTTTCTTGAAGATCACTTCGCGACACACACGCTGCAGTGCTGTTGTTCAGCAGCAGATGATGCGCTGTCAGCCACTGGCTTGTAATTCCCACTCGCCATCATCGAATGGACTCAAGCTAGCCACAAGATCTATTGTCATTAAACGCAAATACAGCGATGGGTTTCTCTCTCTCGGTTTCATACAAACTTTGAGAAATAACGAGGAGCGCCCACAATGTGTTTTGTGCAGGGAAGTGCTTAGTAATGAGTCTCTCAAAATCGAACAAATTAAAACGACTGGTCCTGACCAAACATCGACAGCTTGACGGTAAACCCAGGGAGTTATTTTAGAACAGGGCAGAATACTTCAGGAAGCAGTGCTTTGACAGTGGAAAAGTAAGTCAGCTAGCAAGGTATTGTTGTAATTGTATAACAGGTGATGATGATAAGCAGAAATAAGGGGAGTTCTACTCATAGTAGTCGATGTGAGTTTCTCTTCAAACAACCCCCTGGCCTTTTACACAGCTAATAGCTAACATTAGCCAAAGCAAGCTATCTAGCTAACGTTACTGATAGTGCAACCCTAGTAACAGTACAGATGAAGGGGAAAACTGTTGCTGTTCAAATACAAGCAATCGTTTTTATTCTGAACTGGAATACACTGATAGACGCAAGATGCTTTTTGAGGCTGAGAGAACTGCCTGAGAAAGCAGTAGATGTTCTGATCCTGTTTGGCACCACGTACCTGTGCGAGTCAGGGTTCTCAACTGTCAAAAACTGAGCCCAGAATAGACCTGCTTGTTGAAAACGTCAACCAGTCACACACCTACCATTAGGACTGTGTGTGTGTGTGTTTTATGGTCTACATCTGTGTGATGTGATCGATCAGTTTATTTCAGTGATTTATTGTATTTTAACAGCAACAGGTCCAACCTAGACACATGTAAGAGTGTTTTAATGGGGAAAGATTAACATGAGTAGCTGTGTATATCGGTATTCAATTGAATTGTTCTTTGTCGATGTTGCATTTGTTATTGGGCATAAGGGCAATGAAATGTACCGATATTTACATATAGTTGCATGTTTTTGTAAGCTTGGGTCCCAGGAAACCACAGAATTTATCATTTGGGTCCCAGGCTGAAAAAGTTGAACCTGTATTAGATACACCCAAGAATTGAACCCACAGCATTTTGGATGCTAGCGCCATTGCACTTGCCAACTGAGCTACACAAGCATCCACCATGAGGTAGCAATTTCTGCCTTTCACATGGTGATCGGGAAAAGGCTTATGTGGGTAAGCTGAGATGTCAGATTAATGTAGGTGGATGGATTGATTGAAGGATATGACATGAAACTAAGTTAAGGATTTGGTTGGAATTACTATAATCTTTCTCGCTGCAGTTCAACAGGTTCAGCAGATAAATATCTGATTCATCAACTAGGCTACATAAATGGAAGATCATCTTACTCCCCTCCACCCCTGTCCTTAAATCACGTAACCCACACGCTCATGCTTCAAAGAGGGAAGTGTCGCCTTATTCTCAGATGTTGCCCCAGTTTACAAGCAATCTCTTTAAAACCCCTCTCCAGCCCCCTCCTCATCATAGATGTGAAGGTAAGGCAATTTCTCTTTATTTTATCATGGCCAAATTGCCATATTTGGTCAAAATGGATGCTTTGTTGTAGATCGTTGTGTCAGGGATACTTGTATAATGGTAGCTTACTTCGTGAACTTTTAAGGGCTATATTGCTCAACTCCATTACACTATCTAGAATCCAGTTCCGAAATTACTACACAACAACATGCAAATAGAATGTTGTTGCTGGTGTACTTAAAGTTGTTGTACCTGTGTATTAAGGCTGTATGTGTTACCACATTTTCTCTGTCTCATTTTTACCGGTGTAATAAGGGGCCAAAATGCAGTACTTCTTTTGTCTCCTACTGTTGATGAAGGTTTACTCCAAGTCTCACGGCACCCCGTGCGAGAAAGGCTGCGACTGTCGCGAGGAACTGAAACTCTCCGCTTTGCACTAACGCCCTCTTTACCCAACCACATCCCTCCTTACACGCAACACCCAGACCTATCTATGAACCTCCTAACCTTCCGAAGAGTTCCTTCCAAATGGAACGCAAACTGAAGAGTTCTGCTTATAAAGGACAACAAAATCAGCGCTGTGGCTGATGTATTGATGTATTGATTGATTAAACAGGATCTCGTCCCTGAGCGAGAGCTTCTCCTTGGGCCTGAACGCTCGTGAGAGAGCTGCAGCTGTGCCACAACCACCTGCACACCCTGCACAGCAAGAGCTTCATGCACCTGGATGGCCTACAGAGGCTCAACCTTACTGGCAACACCATCCATAACATCCAGGTGAGGTTGTTTTTACTTTTGTTGAACAACATCAAATAAGGTGACACAGGACTTATGCAATTCTATTCTGTTCTATTTTACTATATTATATTGTGTTTTATTTTATTCTGTTATATTGTTTTTTTATTTGGTTTTATTCTATTGTGTCTGTTCTATTCCATCCAGGTGAGGTCCTTTGGCTCCATGTCCACCTTGCGGCAGCTCCACCTGGAGGACAACCATCTCGTCTCCCTAAACAATGGGGTGTTCTGCATGCTGAAGTCCCTGGAGGTCCTCAACCTGCAGGGGAACCAGATCAACAAGACCCAAGAGGGTGTCTTCACCGCCATGATCTCCCTGGCCCTGCTCAACCTGGCCCACAACCAGATGAGCACCATCTACTTCAAGACCTTCCTAAGCATCCACATGTATAGTACCCATATCCTGTTGGAAGGAAACCCCTGGAACTGCAATCGTGACCTACAGAAAGTGTTCCATAAGCTTAGAAGTGTTCAAAGGCTGTTCTTGGATGATTACTATAATCTTAGCTGTAATGCTCCGACAGAATTAGCGAACTACAGGTTGATGGATGTGGATACGGAGCTGTGTATCGCCGAGATGGTTATTGTGCTGATTATCACCATCACAGTGGTGATAACAATGTTGGAGGCCATGGTCATGGCGGAGAGGAAGATAAAGAAGAAGAAGAGGGGAAGGCATTGGACAGAGCAGGGCAACTTGTCTGACTCAGATCACAAGGGATAGACTTCTTCTCGGCAACACAATCCTTTTTTGTACACTTGTACTACAGTAACATGAAGAAAATATCCCTCAGAGACTATTAGAAACATTGCCATATTTTAAAGGACATTTAGTAGGCTATTATACAATTTCAGCAATTATTGTACACAAATGTATTCATCAATTACTCAATATGTACACTTTCTGCATTTGTAGTGTTTGATAAGATACTTTGATATACAATATTGTAATGAAACAGACAGGGAGCAGGCCTCGAACCCTCGACCTTCTAGCCCGAAGTCCAGCGCGATATCGACTGTGCCGCAAAAGCATGCTCAAGCGGCAGAGTCGAATGATCCGCGCTTATAAACCCTGGGTTGTTGCAATATGAACAATACTACAGGTGTGGAAAATATTAAATTAAACGAAATTGAAAGGTGCACAAGCTGCATTCTATTCTATATATTTTCTTTATTATGTAGGAAATATATATTTTATAGATGTTATAGATTTTAGAAACAATAACAATTGCACATGTTGCCTTTACAGTTCGTTATAAACATGCTTTTAAGCATTTACCGTAGTTGGTGTATGTTGAAGGGCAGCGGGACAATATTTGGGAGGTTGGTTTCACTTTAACAGATAGCACAGACGTCACACGAAACCCATCCTCTGGGCGTATCGAGTTCGGAGTTCCCATCTGAGCGAAATGGCCTGAACGAAGGTGTGGTTGTAGGTCGGAGTATTTGCATGAGTCTTAAAATATATTATTTACGGTGTTATCGTTCATCTGTATCATGCATGCATAGGAAAACGACGAAATAAACTGAATTGTAGGCAATGCAGGAAGCGTTCGATTTACGACTGGGAGACACAACTGCCACCGTCGAACCTGCGTAGTCATAGTTGAAAGAATAGGAATACGGACCGGTGACTTTGTCAGGTAAGCTTGATGAGAACACGGGCGTCCAAGCTCATATTTCCATGTTAAAGAGAAACTGCGCTAATTTTGTAATTTTATTGCGAATCTACGATATTTTGATGTAAGTGCTCTGTTTAGCACTGCTTAAAGTAAACGTACTTTTTACGTCTTCAATTTGGTGTTGTGTTCATTATTTGACAGTGAAACATGCATTTAGTTCATACTACCGCATTGGACGGTGAAATGTATTTTCTCACCGGTTTCACCGGTTCTTCTGATATGACACCCACTCACGAGCAACATGAGTTCTTAGGTTGTAACAATGTTACTATATTTCTTACACCCATTGTGCAACTTGTGGGTAGCCTTATCTTTATTGTAGCCATGATTAACATGTTTACTGAATAACATAGTGTTTCAATATGCTTTGTGTTGTAATCACGATATATAGTTAAGCAAATTTTACTATGCGTGTTGTTAACCAGCACATCAAGTACACGAAGTCAGTAAGAAACAAGTGGTTCCGTTTCCTGTGTAACATCAAAATGAGTAACATGAATATTGCTACACGTTCTCTTTTTTTTCTACAACAAAGGCAGACTCCACCTAACTTTGGCATGTAGTCCATGTCTGCAATCATTTTAATGTGAACTGAATGTTTGTTTGTCTCTCACTGTCTATTTGTACACACACACAGTACCAGTCAAAAGTTTGGATATACCTACTCATTCAAGGTTTTTCTTTATTTTTTACTGTGTTTTACATTGTAGAATAATAGTGAAGACATCAAAGCTATGAAATAACACATGGAATCATGTAGTAACCAAAAAAGTGTTAAACAAATCAAAATATATTGGAGATTCTTCAAAGTAACCACTCTTTGCCTTGATGACAGCTTTGCACACTCTTGGCATTCTCTCAACCAGCTTCACCTGAAATGCTTTTACGACAGTCTTGAAGGAGTTCCCACATGTTGAGCGCTTGTTGGCTGCATTTCCTTCGCTCTGCGATCCAACTCATCACAAACCATCTCAATTGGCTTGAGGTTGGGTGATTGTGGAGGCCAGGTCATCTGATGCAGCACTCCATCACTCTCCGTCTTGGTCAAATAGCCCTTACACAGCCTGAAGGTGTGTTGGGTCATTGTCCTGTTGAAAACAAATGATAGTCCCAAAAAGTGCAAACCAGATGGGATGGCATATTGCTGCAGAATGCTGTGGTAGCCATGCTGGTTAAGTGTGCCTTGAATTCTAAATAAATAACCGACAGTGTCACCAGCAAAGTACCATCACACCTCCTCCTTCATGCTTCATGGTGGGAACCACACATGCAGAAATCATCCGTTCACCTATTCTGTGTCTCACAAAGACACGCTGGTTGGAACCAAAAATCTCAAATTTGGACCCATCAGATCAAAGGACAGATTTCCACCAGTCAAATGTCCATTGCTCATCCTTCTTGGCCCAAGCAAGTCTCTTCTTCTTATTGGTGTTCTTTAATAGTGGTTTCTTTGCAGCAGTTTGACCGTGAAGGCCTGATTTCACGCAGTCTCCTCTGAACAGTTGATGTTGAAATGTGTCTGTTACTTGACCTCTGTGAAGCATTTATTTGGGCTGCAATCTGAGGTGCAGTTAACTCTAATGAACTTATCCTCTGCAGCAGAGGTAACTCTGGGTCTTCCTTTCCTGTGGCGGTCCTCATGAGAGCCAGTTTCATCATAGCGCTTGATGGTTTTTGTGACTGCACTTGAAGTTCTTGAAATTATTGACTGACCTTCATGTCTTAAAGTAATGATGGACTGTCGTTTCTCTTTGCTTATTTTAGCTGTTCTTGCCATAATATGGACTTAGTCCTATTTGGTAAAAGACCATCTTCTCTATACCACATGTACCTTGTCACAACACAACTGATTGGCTCAAACGCATTAAGAAGGAAAGAAATTCCACAAATGAACTTTTAACAAGGCACAGCTGTTAACTGAAATGCATTCCAGGTGACTACCTCGTGAAGCTGGTTGAGAGAATGCCAAGCGTGTGCAAAGCTGTCATCAAGGCAAAGGGTGGCTACTTTGAAGAATCTCAAATATATATATATATATATATATATATAAAAAAAAAAATGGGTTACTCCATGGTTCCATATGTGTAACTTCATAGTTTTGATGTCTTATTCTACAATGTAGAAAATAGTACAAAATAAAGAAAATCCCTGGAATGAGTGGGTGTGTCAACTTTTGACTGGTACTATATTTGTTTTTACTTTCTTTGATTTACATTCAGTCTTTCAGTTGTATACAGTAGGTCTTTGGATGGCCCTACCTGTGAGTGGCTCAACTCTCACGCTGTCATCTCATTGCAACTCTGTGAAATCCTTAGAGGTATTGTAGTACTTTGCCTGTCTCTCCTGACTTTCTTTGAACTTCTCTGCTGACCATTCATTTTGTCATTCCTGGTCTCAGCAGATTTTCATTCATTCGCACTATTGTCTTTGTACATCTTTCCATCAGTGCCATTGCAGGGCTGCAGTCTGCTTGTGACGGGGTATTTCTGTGATCTAGCATGACTAGGTATGGGTCAGCACCTGCTCTCTTTGCTTTTTCCATCAGTCGTTTGGCTGTTTTCGCTGCGGATTCCAATTTCCCAATACTTTGCGAGTATACTGGAGACAATGTTTAGTGTTTAAAGTCCCAGGCCTTGCTGAAACTTCGGAGCTCGCCTGAAGAGTACTGGGGGCCATTGTCTGAATATATGATGTCAGGTATACCGTACCGTGCAAAGTGTGTCTTCAGTTTTCAAATGACCGTTTCTGACTGTGTGTTCCCCCAAATGGTCCACTTTCCAGAAGTTTGAGAGTTTTCAATCAACTGTGACCATGGAGTCTGTTGTTGAACTCGAACAGGTCCATCTTTTTCTCCCAGGGAAGCTTTGGTGCTTCGTGTGGCTTCAGCGTCTCTTTCTGCTGCTTCACACCCCATGCAGTGCAGGTGCTACATTGTTCCATGTATGTTCTCAGTTGTGCATTCATGCCCGGTCAGTAGACGCACTCGCAAGCTCTTCTCAGACATCCCTCGATTCCTATGTGTAAGGAATGGATTCTTTTGAGGGCA
Source organism: Oncorhynchus mykiss (assembly GCF_057628025.1). NCBI lineage: Eukaryota > Metazoa > Chordata > Actinopteri > Salmoniformes > Salmonidae > Oncorhynchus > Oncorhynchus mykiss. The sequence continues at coordinate 33,182,124 of NC_143039.1, read as the reverse complement.
GCGAGCACAATGACTCCACTTTGCACACTCAACTCGTCTTTGTTGTGAGAATACATTGCTCCTTCCAAGGGTACATGTTCTTTCACTTCTGGCCACCGCTGCAGGATCACATTCTTCAGCGTCTGGAGCTTCAGTGGCTCTCTGGATGGCCTTTAGTCTCTCGCTTGACACAGGCAGGTAAGTGTATCATGTTGATTGATTCCACAGGGCCTCTGTTCTCCTGTTCTGTGAGGCACACCCTGCTTCCACATGTTTTCCAGGAATCTGAGACTGACCACAGGGGTCTGTGCAATGGTGTCAGCTGATTTTTCTTGAAAGCCAGCTCGAGTCCTTGTGTGTTAGGTGTCACAGCGGGCTTGCAGTGCTCCGTGGCGTGGCTGCAGAACTTGGATAGGTTGTTTACCATGCCCAGGAGGCGCTGCACCCCTCCCCCCTGCACATCTGTAGGCCGAGGCATCTGTCTGATGGCTGTCGCTTTTCACGGGACCACTTTCAAACCCCTTTGATGTTAGGTGACCAATGTAGGGCACTTCCTTCAGCCTGAGCTGTAGCGTATCTGGATTCAGCTTGATATTGAGCTTCCTGCATCTGTCCAGGAGCATTCACACGTTTTTGTCATCGTCCAGAATTGCTGCTTCATCGTTGTCTTCTTTCCCCCATAATCAGGATGCCATCTGCAGTGATTTTTATTTATTTATGGACTCCTCGGCAGACCTTCCATTCCCTGTTTCAACTTCCTCTGAAAGATCTCTGGGGCTGAACTGATTCCGATTTGGCATGCGCAGCCACCTGTAGCGTGTCCCATGGCAGTCGAGAACGTGGTGAGAGAGCTGGATTCCTCATCCAGTTCCACATGTCAGTTGTTTTTTAGTTTTTTTCCCATCACAAACAAGAGAAGACATGTGGTGCCAGACCTGAACAGAGCACGTCTTCAATAGTGGGAAGTGGGTAATGGCTCCACTTGAGCGCCTTGAAAGGTTTTGGATCGATACACACTCTTCGTTTTCCAGATGGTTTATGCATTGCGATCAGGCTGCCAATCCAATCTGTGCTTTCTTCCCCCCCCCCCCCCCCCCCCCACTGCTTTTGGCATGAGTGGTTTATATAGTGCTACTGGACAGGCTCCACTCGCTCGTCCACTCCCAGCTTCAGTTTGCCGGGTAAGCATCCCTCTCCATGGAATACATCAGCGTACTCCTGTTTTCTTGACGGCCAGGATGCTGTGATGCTGCACACTAAGCAACTCCATTGCCTGGTTAGCCTTGCTGCCTACAATGGAGCCTGTGCACGTTCTTGTTGACTACGATGAACTCACCTCTGTAGGTTTTCTTATTGCGTGGATTGATCACCTTTTTTTTTTTTTTTAAGCGTGCACTTCCCCAGTGGCGTCAGACTACTCTTGTTACACATCACCAATACCTGACTGCAGGGCTCTAGGTGACTGTCTTTTATGAGGTTTGCAGGGATAACATTACAACTAGCACCACAATCAGGCTGAAATCTGACTGAAATCTATCTAAAAAATAATTTTGTTGACCAGCATGGTTGCAAAGAGAGCAGCATTGCGGTCAGTTATTTTGTATTTTTTATTCCTGTACCACGTTGATTCTCTCTGACTTTGGCCTGTGTGATGCAGAGAACATCCTCACTTCTCTCCAGTTTCAGCTGATGCATTTCACATTGCCAGGACTGTTTCTCTTTGCTGGTCCCTGCACTTTTTCAAACCGTAGAGAAGGGATTTTTTTTTTTTCTCCACACAGGATTTACATTTTTGTTCATATGCAAATGTATTTTATTTTTTCATTTTTTCCCTCGTGTCCGTCCACAGTATCTGCATTGTAACAGCGCTCCCTTTCTCTAGTCTCCTCTCGGTCTCTCTTCCTGTGTTACTGCACATTTTGACTTTAGCTCCTTGTCTGGACAGTTCCGCAGCTCTTCCAATCTGTATGCACATAATCCAGTCCCTGATAAGTCGGTGATTACTACAAAGTTGCAGGTGGCCGCTAGAGTCCTCAATTCAGTGAGATATTTGTCTAATCGCTCATCTTGGCCCTGACTCCGCATGACAAAAATGTATATCTCTCAATTGTTTCATTTTTCTTGGGATCACAACATGCATCTTGTGCTGTAATTACTTTCTCAACAAAGAGATTGTCTCTTGTACTGCCCACACCAAGGGTCTCACAAATCCCTCTGCCTTTCCCCCCCAATTAGGTAGTACAGTAGCTTCACTTTGTAGTCATCAGGTTTTTCTCCCATTGTAAGAGCTAGGTACAAATTGAATTCCTCTTTCCATCTTTTCCAGGTAAGTGCTAAATTACAATCATCAAAGTCAATTTTTTTTGTAGAATGGAATGTTAGCTACTCACAAATCTGCTTATGTCCAATAGACAGTTAGCTTTTAGTATAGTCATTCTATAATCAGCTAGCATTGATGTTCGGCACGATGACTAGCTTGTAAAAGCAGAACTTTTCCAAACTGGCGCCTGGGAGGCTTTTTTTCACTGCCACCATGTTTCAATATGCTTTGTGTTATAGTCACAACAAAAAGATGATTTGTAAAAATCCAAATAATTTCACAGGTCTTCCTTGTAAAGGGTTTAAACACTGTTTCCCATGCTTGTTCAATGAACCACAAACAATTAATGAACATGCACCTGTGGAATGGTCGTTAAGACCCTAACAGCTTACAGACGGTAGGCAATTAAGGTCACAGTTATGAAAACCTAGGACACTAAAGAGGCCTTTCTACTGACTGAAAAATACCAAAAGAAAGATACCCAGGGTCCTTGCTCATCAGTGTGAACGTGCCTTCGGCCTGCTGCAAGGAGGCATATGTGGCCAGGGCAATAAATTGCAATGTCCGTACTGTGAGACGCCTAAGACGGCGCTAACAGGGAGACAGGACGGACAACTGATCGTCCTCGCAGTGGCAGACCACGTGTAACAACACCTGCACAGGATCAGTAGACCTGAACATCACACCTGCGGGACAGGTACAGGATGGCAACAACAACTGCCCGAGTTACACCAGGAATGCACAATCCTTCCATCAGTGCTCAGACTGTCCGCAATAGGCTGAGGTAGGACTGAGGGCTTGTAGGCCTGTTGTAAGGCAGGTCCTCACCAGACATCACCGGTAACAATGTCGCCTAAGGGCACAAACCCACCATTGCCGGACCAGACAGGACTGGCAAAGTGCTCTTCATTGACGAGACGTGGTTTTGTCTCACCAGAGGTGATGATCGGATACGTGTTTATCGTCGAAGGAATGAGCATTACACCGAGGACGGTACTCTGGAGCGGGATCGATTTGGAGGTGGTGTGTCACAGCATCATCGGACTGAGCTTGTTGTCATTGCAGGCAATCTTAACGCTGTGCGTTACAGGGAAGACATCCTCCTCCCTCATGTGGTACTGTCACGAGAATTTTCAATCCCAATGATAACTGACAATCAATAGCTCTGACCAATCACTGAGATCTGTAAGACCATGGGTTTAATAATAATTAGTCAGACTCAGCTTATGCAAAAAGAGTACAGTTTATTCACGAGAACGCTCTGAAGTCCATTATACAAAGACATCCATTTTATAGCTGCGCACATACTTCCACACAAACAGTAGGTATCCTACGCACATACTTCCAGGTGAGTTTTATCCTTCTCCATAGTTCTCACCACTGTGTATCACTGCCCAGGCGACAGTTCCATTCCCCCGAGATTAGGGGAACCTTGAGAAGCACTCCGTATGCTATCATAGGTTCCTCAGAGGCCTAGCCAGGTCGGTCCAAACACAGTTGAACTGTTCTCCGTTTTTTTTCCTTCGGCACACACATACAAGTTCAAATCCTAAACTACGCCTTGCTCAGACAGTCTGTGTTTTTCCACTATACAGATGCATTGTTTAACCTAATTCTGACTAAAACTACACACATCATCAGATTATAATTTTACGATTCTAATCAATTTCATACATTTTAAATAATTGCACTCTGAAACGTTAACATTATCTTTCAACATATACGTTATTTTATCAGGTACCCTTCCTGCAGGCTCATCCTGACATGACCCTCCAGCATTACAATGCCACCAGCCATATTGCTCGTTCTGTGCATGATTTCCTGCAAGACAGGAATGTCAGTGTTCTGCCACGGCCAGTGAAGAGCCCGGATCTCAATCACATTGAGCACGTTATTTGACCTGTTGGATTGGAGGGTGAGGGCTAGGGCCATTCCTCCCCAGAAATGTCCAGGAACTTGCAGGTGCCTTGGTGGAAGAGTGGGGTAACATCTCACAGCAAGAACTGGCAAATCTGGTGCAGTCCATGAGGAGGAGATGCACTGCAGTACCTAATGCAGCTGGTGGCCACACAAGATACTACCTTACTTTTGATTTTGACCCCCCTCCCCTCAGTTTGTCTCAGTTGTTGAATCTTGTTTTGTTCATACAAATATTTACACATGTTAAGTTTGCTGAAAATCTTCGCAGTTGACAGTGAGTTTCTGTTTCCTGTGTAACATCAATATGAATAACATCAATATTGCTACACATAGACTGTATGGTTATAGACTGTATGGTTATGATAATCAATGTAGTCTATTGTATAAGTTACAGTAAACATGAATCTAACTTCCTGTCTTCCAGAGATGGCCGCAGACGATAAAGTGGTCATCCTTTCGGATGATGAAGAAGATCAAAAGAGGAAGTACGTCCTGGACGAACCCTTCAACAATCTTTCCCTGGAGCTTCAGATCGACCGAGAGCCAGGCTCCACTCCAGTGTCTGCTGCAGCATCAGACACACAGTCTGCTCCAGAGACACCCATGGCCTTACCACTGAAAGACCTAGGCTGCTTTGAGAGGATGTGCCTAAGAGTCAACTCCCAGCTCCTCATCTCCAAGATCTTCTACTTCTTCTTCTATGCAGCATACGGATCCCTGCACCCACTCCTAGCCGTCTACTACAAACAGCTAGGGATGTCACCAAGCCGTAGTGGACTGTTGGTTGGGATCCGGTACTTTATAGAGTTCTGCAGTGCGCCATTCTGGGGAGTTGTGGCCGATCGTTTTAAGAAAGGGAAGCCATTGTTGCTGTTCTCTGTGCTGTGTTGGTTGGTGTTCAACTGTGGCATCGGCTTTGTCAAACCAGCTGCCATGATCTGTAAGGAGAAGGTGGACATCCCCACTGTGGCCCCACCAATACTGCCCTTGACTACTATGACACCAATTAACGGCTCGCTACCGGACGCCTCCACCAATCACACGAGAAGTCGCCGGGATTTGTTTCAAAGTTACTTTCCTAGCTTCCCTTTTGTTTTGAATGGCCTTGATTCTGGCTATAGTGTACGCCGCAGGCATAGGAGAGGTGCTGATAGCAATACCACTCAATCCACTGGGGTGCCTTACGAGCAGAACAATGCTACTACAGCTACGACAACAGCCACTCACACCCCCACCGGCGCCCAACCCAGAGTGGTGCCTAATGAGCAAGCCAATACCACTCAGCTTTTACCGAATACCACAAATATGCCACTGACCACTAAAAACCCCACCCATGCCCCCACCACCACCAATTCCACATTGATGCCTCACGAACAGGGCAATACCACTCAAGTGACTCCAAATACTACAACAACCACTATGGCAACCACTACCACCACCCCTGCCCCCACCCAACCTAAAGAGTACATCATTGAGTACAACGAAGATCAGGTCGAGAGCATTTTTCTCCTGATCCTCTTGGTCATCATCGTGGGGGAGTTTTTCAGCGCGCCGGCGGTCACCATTGTGGACACAGTGACGTTACAGTACCTGGGGAAGCACCGGGACCGTTACGGCCTGCAGAGAATGTGGGGGTCCCTTGGCTGGGGCGTGACCATGCTGCTAGTGGGTATCTGGATAGACCACACCCACATTACGCTGCTCATCGACGGCGTGGTCGGCTGTATCCTGCCCGAGTACAAGAACTACCAGGTAAAGTATGACATTGAAAATGTGACAAATAATAAGCAATGGGTCGTTAAGGGCAACATAGTTGATACGTAAATAAAAAATGTAGTTAATGTGTTCATTTCTTCACTCGTTCCTTCCCCAGGTGGCCTTCATAGTCTTTGGAGTGATGATGGGTCTGGCCCTGGTGGTAGCAACACAATTCTACTTCGACAGGTAATAGGGTTGGAGCCAATTTAAACGGTTTGAAACCCCACTTTTTTTTTTTTTTTTTTAGCTTTTCCTTAAATCAATGATTTTATTGTTATTTTAGACTTTGTTTTATGTTCTTTTATTCATCTATTTTATAGAATTGCAGTTTGTTTTTAATATCTTCTATTTGATTTATTTTACTGTAAAGTGTGTGGTGATTTTTAAATGTCTTTTGAAATGAAGTTTGATTTGACAGTGGGGACTACAGACAGGAGTTGCCTCAGAGGGCCCAGGAGGTAGAGATACCACAGGTAAATCAACTGGAAAATGAAAACTAACACTAAGTGGAAATAGTCTTTCTAATTTCTTTAGCCGAAGCAAATACTGCTTTAAATACAAAATTGTTATTTTATTCATTTTACACCATTTTCTTGCACACAGGTAGATGGGAACGTGGCATCTCCAGAGGAGAGCTCCACCTCGGACCAGACCCCCATCACCCCAGAGTCCACCACCACCGAACAGCCTTTCTATTACAGTGACCTCCTCAGGCTACTGTGTAGTGTTCAGTACAGCACGGTGCTGTTCGTTGCCTGGTTCATGGGCTTCGGTTACGGCTTTGTGTTCACCTTCCTGTATTGGCATCTAGAGGACCTGAAGGGGACCACCACGCTGTTTGGTGTGTGTTCGGTTCTGAGTCATGTGTCGGAGCTGGCTGCTTACTTCACCAGTCATAAGTTTATCGAGCTGGTGGGACACATCAGGTAAGGATGGGGTTGTTGGTGTTCTTGTTTTTGGGAGGGTAGTGGAGGAAGGGATATCACATTATCCATCTCTTTTAACCAAATATTTGACCAAAAACAGCAGCAGCAGCAGCAACAACAACAACCAAAGCGCACAGTATTTTCTGAAACTGAGGATTTCCACATTTGCTATCTCGTTTCACCTCAACGATCGTGTTAGTTTAGAGTGCCTCTTGCTTGAACGTCACACAGGCCTTGTGCGTATACTATAGTCAGACAGACTGACCTAGCACAGAGCAGGGACATTTGAGAGTGTGGTGTTATGTTTAAGGAGAGAGGCCCATCCATCTGGCAGCTCTGTGCGACCTATGTCATTTTGACGCACCATTTTAAAGCGTTCTTCTCTAACATCCTGGGTGGTTATAACCCCGCAAGTCATACAGTTACCTATTAGTGCAAAGGTCTCAAGAAGAATTGTTGTGCTTTTTGCCTCACCAGTTCAATGGGCACTGTGCACAATGAGTAATACTAACTATAACTAGTAGGGCATCTCTTTAAACCAGGGGTTGGGCAACTCCAGTCCTCGAGGGCCTGATTTGGTGTCACACTTTTTCTCCATCCCTAGCAAACAGCTCATTTAATCCAATTGCATTCTTAACTGAAGATCATGATTAGGTGATTATTGGAGTCAGGTGTGTTAGCTGGGGCAAAACTGTGCCGCCAATCAGGCCCTGGAGGGCTGGGATTGTCCACCCCTGTTTAAACCTTGGATGAGTGTTCTGCGATGGGATCCAAATTAACGCAACAAAAGACGCTCCAAGTCTGAAAAGCCTATACATTCCATACATCACCCTATTTGATCTGTTTTTCTTCTTCTTAATAACTTTTGCTCGGAGTACCCAACCTCTGAAAATCTCATCACTAATTTCTTTCTTTCCTCCCTGTTTTCCTAACTTAGGGTCTTGTACATTGGCTTGGCATGTAACACAGCACGCTACCTGTACATTTCTTACTTGGAGAATGCATGGATAGTTCTGCCTATGGAGGTCTTGCAAGGTAAGAGAGAGCAGGTCCGATATTGACATTACTTCCTGTTGACATCTGACTGAGGAAAGGTTGAAATTTGAGTCCGTAGTTAAGGGCTGTATTTTTGAGCCTCAGTAAAGTACATCTTAGGACAGGAATCTCTGTTATTTCAAGCAATCGCTGCCTTATAAAACACCTTTTTAATGTTAATATAGGACCGTTACAGTATCACTTCAAAAAACTGTCATATTAAAAGACAGTATCAACAAAAGGAAATTCAATAAGGATATCCTGGTAATGTCATATGACTTGTGAATAGGCACCATGTTACCCCTGTTTGTCTATCTGTGGTTACAGATGAGAGATTATTTAAGAGCAGGTTGGATGGGTCTTGTCAAACACTGGACAGGAGAATATATTTTTCCACTCCCTCTTTCAGACACCTTGGGTACACAATAACCAATAGGACAGAGGTAGGCAACTAGATCCAGAGTGGGCCGAATTTTGTTGAAGAGAATGGTCGGGACCCAGAGAATAATTATAATTTGTACACTGCAAATTGACCACAACTAAGCCCATAAAGAGATTGTATTTTGAGACGCAATCAGGTATTAGATTTTTTGGGATGTGGGAACACTTGGGAACAGACTTACTAAATGAAACACATTTTTAGTTGAATTCCTGGTGATTTTACACTTCTGGGGTTGTTTTTCGTGGTTCAGGCTAGGCCCCTTAGTTCCAGTGAAGGGAATTCTTAACGCTACAACATACGCTAAAAACATTCTAGATGATTCTGTGCTTCCAACTTTGTGGCAACAGTTTGGGAAAGGCGCTTTCCTGTTTCAGCATGACAATGCCCCCGTGCACAAAGCGATGTCCATACAAAAATGGTTTGTCGAGATCGGTCTGGGAGAATTTGACTGGCCTGCACCGAGCCCTGACCTCAACCCCCATCGAACACCTCTGGGATGAATTGGAACGCCGACTGCAAGCCAGGCCTAATCTTCCAACATCAGTGCCTGACCTCAGTAATGCTTTTGTTGCTGAATGGATACAAGTACCCGCAGCAATGTTCCACCATTTAGAGGAAAGCCTTCCCAGAATAGTGGCGGCTGTTATAACGACAAAGGGGAACCAACTCCATATTAATGGCCATGATTTTGGAATGAGATGTTTGACGAGCAGGTGTCCACATACTTTTGGTCAGGTAGTGTATATAAAAAAAACTAATTACTAAAAGCGTTGGGGGGGGTCCAAAAGAAATAGCCCCAGCTCTAGGACAGGGGTCGACTTATAAAGTGAATGTACTCATCCATGATTCTTGCAAGGAATTTAACTATGGCGTTGTGTTTTGAATGGTGGTGGATAAAATGTCCTATAGGCCTACGCCTCATGACAATTTTTTTTTTAATAACTGATAATGCGCTCAATAAGTAAGAATAAGCTTGTTATTACTGGTCATAAGTGATAGGCACTGTTTGCTTCTTCCTGAGCTTTGTGTCTTAGAGAAGTGTTTTGCAACCCCAGCCCACAAAGCAAAGTAAGATGACCATTCCATTACTTCAGCATAAGAATGTGTGTGTATATACAGTTGAAGTCGGAAGTTTACGTACACCTTAGCCAAATACATTTAAACTCAGTTTTTCACAATTCCTGACATTTAATCCTCGTAAACATTCCCTGTCTTAGGTCAGTTAGGATCACCACTTTTATTTTAAGAATGTGAAATGTCAGAATAATAGTAAATAATTATTTATTTTAGCTTGTATTTCTTTCATCACATTCCCAGTGGGTCAGAAGTGTACATGCACTCAATTAGTATGTGGTAGCATTGCCTTTAAATTGTTTAACTTGGGTCCAACATTTTGGGTAGCCTTCCACAAGCTTCCCACAATAAGTTGTGTGAATTTTGGCCCATTCCTCCTGACAAAGCTGGTGTAACTGAGTCAGGTTTGTAGGCCTCCTTGCTCGCACACACTTTTTTTCAGTTCTACCCACACATTTTCTATAGGCTTGAGGTCTTTTGATGGCCACTCCAATTACTTGACTTTGTTGTCCTTAAGCCAATTTTCCACAACTTTGGAAGTATGCTTGGGCTCATTGTCCATTTGGAAGACTCATTTGCGACCAAGCTTTAACATCCTGACTGTCTTGAGATGTTTCTTCAATATATCCACATCATTTCCCTTCCTCATGATGCCGTCTATTTTGTGAAGTGCACCATTCCCTCCTGCAGCAAAGCACCTCCACAACATGATGCTGCCAAACCTGTGCTTCACGGTTGGGATGGTGTTCTTCGGCTTGCAAGCCTCCCCCTTTTTCCTCCAAATATAACAATGGTCATTATGGCCAAACAGTTCTATTTTTGTTTCCTTAGACCAGAGGACATTTCTCCAAAAAGTACAATCTTTGTCCCCATGTGCAGTTGCAAACCGTAGTCTGGCTTTTTTATGGCCGTTTTGGAGCAGTGGCTTCTTCCTTGCTGAGCGGCCTTTCGGGTTATGTGGATATAGATACCTTTGTACCTGTTTTCTCCAGCATCTTCTCAAGGTCCTTTGCTGTTGTTCTGGGATTGATTTGAACTTTTCGCACCAAAGTACGTTCATCTCTAGGAAACGGAGCGCGTCTCCTTCCTGAGCGGTATGATGGCTGCATGGTCCCATGGTGTTTATACTTGCATACTATTGTTTGTACAGATGAACGTGATACCTTCAGGCATTTTGGGAATTGCTCCCAAGGATGAACCAGACTTGTGGAAGTCTACAAAAAAAAATTATGAGGTCTTGGCTGATTTTCTTTTGGTTTTCCCATGATGTCAAGCAAAGAGGCACTGAGTTTGTAGGTAGGCCTTGAAATACATCCACAGGTACACCTCCAATTGACTCAAATTATAGCCAGTCAGAAGCTTATAAAGCCATGACATAATTTTCTGGAATTTTCCAAGCTGTTTAAAGGCACGGTCAACTTAGTGTATGTAAACTTCCCAACTGACTGGAATTGTGATACAGTGAATTATACGTGAAATAATCTCTGTAAACAGTTGTTGGAAAAATGACTTGTCATACACACAGTAGATGTCCCAACCAACTTGCTAAAACCTATAGTTTTGTTAACAAGAAATTTGTGGAGTGGTTGAAAAACGAGTTTTAATGACTCCAACCTAAGTGTATGTAAACTTCCAACTTCAACTGTATCCTTCTGACATTTTGATTCTGTGGTCACGTAATGAGAAGTCCGTCTGCCTGACGGATGATGAACGGATGTGTAGGTGTCAACACTTCCTTATCCATAGGACCTAAATAAAGTCGAGGTGAGGTTTCCTAATACTACAAGACGGACTGCTTTTTATTCTTCTGTATGTCATTATTTCAGTACTAATGTATAAAATTTTATATTTAGCAGACAACTCTTATCGAGAGCGACTTAGAGGAGCAATTAGGGTTGAGTGCCTTGCTCAAGGGCACATCAACAGATTTTTCACTTAGTCAGCTCTGGGATTCAAGCCAGCGACCTTTCGGTTACTGGCCCAACACTCTTAACTGCTAGGCTACCTGCCGCCCCTTCTTTGAAGAAGCATTTTTATCCTATAAGCTGTGTAATGTTTAACACCTCCATCAATGTTTGTCCTCTGGCATCATTGACATTTGAGTCATTAAGCAGACACTCTTATCCAGAGTGACTTAGTCGTGAGTGGATACATTTTTGTACTGTTCCCCCCCATGGGAATCAAACCTACAACCCTGGCTTTACAAGCGCCATGCTCTACCTCTGAGCCACACACGGTATTTCACTTTTCTAACCTTTTGTTTTGTCTTTCTTTCTGTCTGTCTCTTTGTACTGTAGGTGTGACCCATGCGTCGGTTTGGGCAGCCTGTATCTCCTACCTGAGTGCCGCGGTGCCCCCAGCTCTGAGGACCTCTGCCCAGGGTATCCTCCAGGGTCTACACCTGGGGCTGGGACGGGGCTGTGGGGCCATGGTGGGGGGCGTCTTCGTCAACTATTTTGGTACGGCTGCGACAACAACGGCCTCTTTTTTGACAGTTCCATTTGAGTAGTGAAATTTAGCAACTCCTGCCATACAGCCATGTTTTTATATTTTACCATGAGTTTGAGAACCAATGAGTTATGGGTTTATTACATATTTCTAAACTAAATAACCACTAATAAACTATGTATAAACCATTCATAACCCTATTAAATGACACCTTAAGTGTTGGCATTTATGTTTTTTGTGTATCTGTAAAGTGCGTCTTTCTTTTTCCAGGAGCTGCAGAGACGTTCAGAGGGATTGGAATGGCTTCCCTGGTGATACTCCTCATCTTCTCCTTCATTCAATGTCTGACTGGACAGAATGAGGAAAAGGGTGAGGGAGGGGAGAGAACCTCAGTTCAGATTTTTTTTTTTACAGACCCTGTTCTGTGTATATATAGAATGGTTTAATGGATTGCTTCATATATTGCACTAAAACTAACATATTTATACAACTGCAAACCACCCTTATTTTTCACAGTGTACCATACAATAATAACCTAAATTTGTATTCCCCTCAATAGAGGACAGGATGCTAGCAGAGAACATTCCGGTTCCTTCCAGTCCAGTTCCCATCGCTACCATAGATTTGATGCAGAGCCAGGTCAGAACTCTCCAAATTGTTGTACTCATATACTGCTTCTTTCAGCGAAGCAATTTCCCATTGTGGGACAATGATATGTAATACTACTAATTACTACTACAACTACCAGGTTGGTGTTATGGTGCCCCGCCCTGACCCTAGACCCCCGGCTAAGAAGACCAAGCACCAGGAGGAGCAGGAGGATGTTAACAGACCGGCCTGGGTACTGAGTGGATCCCCCTGGGTCACCATAGCCTTCGCTGTCTGCCAGATCAGAGAGATGTACTGCATGGCTAAGAGTAGTCTACCCTCGGAGACACAGCCACTGCAGGTAGGATGATGGCCGATAGTCCTTTTTTTTTTCCTTTTTTAAAGACGTGTCACATCTCAATGAGAACTCTTGTCCTCGGATGTGCAACTCGAAAGTTTAAGAATTTCAAGCCAATTCATGCTGTTTTTTTTTTTAATAACCTTTTTTAAAATATTTTATTTCAATGGGATTTATTTTTCTGTTTTTATATCGTACGATTAACAGTGACTATGTGAACGATTTCCCCCCCCACGCCTTCATGTGAACTAAAGAAAGGTGAGACTGTGTGTGCACTGTAGAGGTGAATTCGACACTGTCTTTGTGACGTGCTGTGGGGAATGTGGTCAAATGTCCTATGTGCCTGTGTTTGGTTTATTGCATGGTTTGGTTATATCTTTAGTGTATCCAAAACATTTTGTCACGATGGATCAGCCAGTGATGTTCTATTATCTTGTCTGTTGCCAGGAGCAAAATGATCAGACCTCTTCTGAATACCAGGCAGTGGAGACTGAACACAGCACAGAGCAACAGGAGTCGCCACACCACCATAACGGTTCCCCAAGCAGTGTATCTAGCAAGGCCCACCCCGCAGAGCACCCCGAATCCCAGCCCTCTCCCCTACCAGACCAGGGGAACTCTGTGGCGCACCCTGCCTTTTTACCTGGTAATTTTGAGGCTTCACATCAACTGTCTAGTACAAACCCTTTCCGACAGTAGATTAAAGGCTTGAGTTGAGTTTAGAGACGGAGCAGGTACTTATATTGTCGCGGGCCTCCTTTTGGTTCCTGCGACATGTACAGCAGGGAAGAGGTACTCCACATCGATGACTGTGCTCTAAAAAAAAGTACAGAATGATTGTTTTCTGTGCGTGTGTCATCTGACATGGTGTAAATAGAATTTGATCTCGAAAGGGTCCAAAGGGATTGTTGCCTTCTAGAATGCAATGTATTTATTTCCTCTGTGTCTTCCTGCACGAGCTTCTGACAATCATGTTATTATTTTGACTCTTGGGATGAAATGATGTGTATATACAATAAAAATGTATTTTGTAGATAAATCATTTAACTTTCACTGCTTTTTCTGGTGTCTCAATTATATTTTTGCTGTCTGTATTCCGCCATGTTTTTAAAAGCCCAAGAGTAGACACTTGGTGGCAGTAGTGTACCGTATTGACGTACTAACCCTAAGCGTGCGTGTTGTGTGAAGGTTGAGGTCAGGGTGTGCTTGCTGTTGCTGCTGATGGGAGTGCGTGGGAGGACAGTAATGGTGTTTTCTTCTGAAAATACACCACAATGCCATCTGCAACATCCCTTGTCTCGGCAGAAAATATAAGCTAATATTGATGTTGGAAAAGAGATTTAATTAATTGGACTTATTGTTTCCCCCAAATCGTCTTTGTTTTCAACACACAGAAATAAATAATGTAATTCATTATCATGATTAGTGTACTCTAAATAGTTATTACACTATAACAGTCTCAAGAGACAACACTGACCGTGGCAGCTGTCTTATCCAATATAGTTATGTTGTCTAAGGAATTAATCATTTGTAAATTTGACCTTAAGATTTCTCCATCAGCTGCACTCTATGAATCAGTTCATTTGAAGCTACCCCATGAATCAATCAGTTTATTTGAAGCTACCCCATGAATCAATCAGTTCATTTGAAGCTACCCCATGAATCAGTTCATTTGAAGCTACCCCATGAATCAGTTCATTTGAAGCTACCCCATGAATCAGTTCATTTGAAGCTACCCCATGAATCAATCAGTTTATTTGAAGCTACCCCATGAATCAATCAGTTCATTTGAAGCTACCCCATGAATCAGTTCATTTGAAGCTACCCCATGAATCAGTTAATTTGAAGCTACCCCATGAATCAGTTCATTTGAAGCTACCCCATGAATCAGTTCATTTGAAGCTACCCCATGAATCAGTTCATTTGAAGCTACCCCATGAATCAGTTCATTTGAAGCTACCCCATGAATCAGTTCATTTGAAGGTACCCCATGAATCAGTTCATTTGAAGGTACCCCATGAATCAGTTCATTTGAAGGTACCCCATGAATCAGTTCATTTGAAGGTACCCCATGAATCAGTTCATTTGAAGGTACCCCATGAATCAGTTCATTTGAAGGTACTCCATGAATCAGTTCATTTGAAGGTACCCCATGAATCAGTTCATTTGAAGGTACCCCATGAATCAGTTCATTTGAAGGTACCCCATGAATCAGTTCATTTGAAGGTACCCCATGAATCAGTTCATTTGAAGGTACTCCATGAATCAGTTCATTTGAAGGTACCCCATGAATCAATTTAATTTGAAGGTACCCCATGAATCAGTTCATTTGAAGGTACCCCATGAATCAGTTCATTTGAAGGTACCCCATGAATCAGTTCATTTGAAGGTACCCCATGAATCAGTTCATTTGAAAGTGCTCTATGAATCAGTTCATTTGAAAATCTAATAAAAAATGATATTCTCATGTTCTTTAATGATCTTATTGAGGCAAGCACCAGTATAATATTTGTTTACTCTTGACCACACGGACTCGCACATACATTAGTCCGCTGCAATGCCTTGTGGGTACGTATGGCTTTGCTGAAAGTGTTAAGTCATGGAATGGTCCTATTTATGCCTGTGGTGTGGACACTCCAACATGCTAGGACGTGATAGGACCAAACAGCTGCCATGTTCAGTAGGGCATCATGGGACTGTTGCAGCATCCTTTATTTACACAGTACACTGATAATGCTGCACTGATGAAATAGCTACACAATAGTCATGCTGATCATTGGAATGATAGGTGTGATATGGTGTAGGCCTAGGCGATCTTTTAAAAACACTCCAGGATAGTACAACATGTGCTATAGCGGAGAGGCAGTGAATTGATTATTGGAACGTTCCAACTGTGTTGGTTTCTCTCTGGCTGTACCATCGATGCCCTCTCCCTCCGCAGAAGCTACACTGCCTTTCCAATCCAAACTGCCTCAACTCCTAGCCTTTCATCCGAAGCCAAATAGAGATTCAATATCCATCTCTACCATCAATTTTAAATGTGGTGTTTGTTTCCTTTTGCTTTTTATGCGTTTTGAGATTATTTTATTTAACGAAAAGCGCTGTGCAAGTAAAATGTTTATTTGTATTATGTGTTTTGTGTATATTGTAGGCCTAGGACCTTTTGACAACATCTAGTAAATTTAAAATGCCTGTTTTTTGATTTCCAACGCAACTGATGCAGTTCTACACATGAGCGCTCATACAGTCAACAGGATTAAGATGGTGGAAAACGTTTTAAAACAGATTGAAAGCGATAGTCTAGGCCTACTAGCTGAATGTGTCAAATTAGAGCACAGATCACTGCTCTCCGTTGCAGACAGTTTTGCTACGGTGTCTGTGTGCCCTATTAAGCATGACCCAGGATGTCCTGCAGAGTGAGGAAAAAGTGCCCTGTGTGACACAGTGCGAGCCTTTGTCTCTACCGTCGTCAATACAACCATACATAACGCCCACAGGGCCAGCCTCTCCGTGGGCTGATCAGTACAGCCCACAGCCCACAGCAGCCCCAGCCTTGGCCTGCAGGAGGCACAGCAGGGGAGCTCAGAGCCATGGTTACTCCCACCAATACCCTGTTGGGCAGCAAAGCCATAGGATACAAGGAGCAAGAGCAGCGTGGAAGAGACGAATGACTTCACATCCGTTTAGGCCTAAGTACTGTAGTGGTTCATTGAGGTCTAAGCAGTTGATCTTTGACTTAAAACATTTCTGCACTTATATAATTAGTATGTCAGTTTCTTATCAAGTGCAGAGAAAGAGAGCGAGAAACAGACCCATCCCTTTGGTTTAAGTGCATATGATAAGTACTGTAAAGTACATGTGAGGCAGACTAAGTTGCTGAGGTTTTGTGATTGAGTCAGGGACTTGTTTTTGCGGGTGGGCGTGTGAGTAGGGGGGATCCTAATCCCTAGCGTCTGCTGTTGTTTTTCATGCCTGTTGGGTTGAGATCAAAAACTTAACGGCAATAATCATGCAAAATTGTCTGGCTTTCGCTTCAAAGAGAACACCAACATTAGTTTTACTCCTTTTCTTGTTTGTGTAGTTTGTTTCATCACTTTCTACTAGTTTTTATAAAGGGAACTGGGTTATCTTTGATAGACTGAGGATACAATACAATGTCCCTGAAATAAATGATACATTTAAACTGTCATTTATGAGTCTAGACTTGGCATCTGCATGAGGCGATAGTTAGAAATATCCCCCCCTGCGTTAGCAGATTGAGCTCCAACACCATCAGAGCTGGTGTACAGTGGGGAAGATGTCCGAAGACTGGCAGAAGTGGAGAGCCTTTGTTGCTGCCCTATGAGCCAGCCCAGTCATGATGGGGATAAGTGAGTGAGTGAGGGAGTACATTGGAAGATAATCTGACACACATTAGCTGGGCTAGGCGGTGGGCGATAAGGGGGGTCTCTGGAACCTGCGTGATCGTAGGCCCACCCACATGGGTAAATCCCCCGGGGTTTAGAAATGTAATCTCGTTTCATTATGACTCTGAGAAGCCCACTACGGACCCTGAGTGTGGGTCGATCATTCCTAGCCTGCCTCTGTATTCGTCATTAGGTACCAGTTTGGTGTATCTGTTTTGTATAGACAGATTGCTATTTACTGGGAAAATTCACTGAATTTTCAGCTGCTCCATTTATGAACATTATAGATGCACAATCAACATAGTAACATTGATCTAAAAATGTCCTGAAGGTATTTGTAGTAATTCTACCCCATAATTTCTAAGATTGTAGTACCTATTATTATTTTTTTCAGACAATCCCCACCCACACAAAAAACACCCACACACACACTTCCGCCCACACACACAGCACACTCTGCCGCCCGCATACACACTTCCACCCACACTTAGCTCGCAGACACACGTTGACAAAGACATAAGATGCTCATGGCATCGAACACAGAAACACACACAAAGTAATGGGTTACACGTTACACACTGCTTAGGGTTCACCGACAAAATGTTATTTTTCACTTAATAACAAAATATTGAAAGTAAGCTATTCACTTTCCTAATGTAATCGTGTGTTAACACATCCATACGTGTTCATGTCTGTCAATATTGAATGGATCTTATTCTAAATGATGTGTTATATTCATGTCCTGCATCTTAACCATTTTGAGACCAGGAAGCTTCCTTTGTTGTGTGCGAGGTTGTTATCACAGGGTAAGGCGAGGGGATGACAAGCGCACACTTGCGTGCGTGTCGGTGAAATGTGTTTGTAATTGGTACAACAGTGAAAATGTTCAGAGCACTTTTAAAATGAGCACGTATGTAAATCTGAAATACAGTACCGATAAAACAATCAGAGGCAAATGGAAAATATATATGTTCTCTCATCTCTAAAAGTGGACGTATTCAATGGAAGATATGTTATCTCATCTCTAAAAGTGGACATATTCAATGGAAGATATGTTATCTCATCTCTAAAAGTGGACATATTCAATGGAAGATATGTTATCTCATCTCTAAAAGTGGACATATTCAATGGAAGATATGTTATCTCATCTCTAAAAGTGGACGTATTCAATGGAAAATATATAGCCTATATGTAACCCTGTAATAGGGTGCATGACAGAAATGCCGGGTGTATTCGGAGAGTGTCTGTGTGGCCCTGCTGTCTCTGATGTAAGGCCCCCCAATCCGGTGTGTGTGTGTGTGTGTGTGTGTGTGTGTGTGTGTGTGTGTGCGTGCATGCGTGGGCTCTGACAGGTCAAGGCCATCCACAGACAGGATTAAAAGAGTGGGTGTGCTGCTGGAAACTATCTGGGCTGAACTTACCTGTTCCCTGTTACCCTCGCCCTGCCTGGCTGTATGGAAAACACATCTTTAAAACCACACAACAGCTGCTCCTATACTCTGTCTATGTCCCGAATGGCCACCTATTCCCTATTCCCCATAGGGCTCTGGTCAAAAGTAGTGCGCTATATAGGGAATAGGGTGCCATTTGGGCCGCATACTCTGACTCAATTACCTATCCTCATCATTAATCTTCTTCATAAAATATAACGTAGTAAACTACTGTAAATAGTAGCTAGTCGGTTCTTTTCTCTGTTCTCTGGTCTCATAGCTTCACAAGGATGGGAAATGCAGTATATACTCCTCTACTCAATTATCCTGATAATTCATCTTCTTGTTAAAAAAATAAAAACCTAGCAGCTAAAGTAGTGGCCTAGCACTGTAAATAGATACTCATAATTATACTTTTTCATTAAAAGAATTAGCAGCTGAAAAAAGTAGCTCTGCAAATATAGACAGTAGTTAGTAGGTGTACCATGCTTCTGAGTCTCTTTTCTCATGAGTACAAGAAATGTGCGCTGAGAGTTTGTTCAGTAGCAGCGTGTGTAGATTCTAGATATTCTAGATCTATTTTTCAGGATAAAAACAAAGCCTCATCATCTCCCCAAGGCTGTACTGTGTGCTGTGGCTGCATGGCCTACTTGCCAGAAATAGCTCATTGATACAGAAGCAGATTGAGTTAATATAACAGTAAGCAGGAAGCTTTCTGTTGTGTCTCTAGAGAGAGCAAGCCTTCCTCCTTTCTATAATTTGTGATAATAATGTGAAAATATGAGTTTATATTCACAGGACAGTGAAGGACACAGAATGAACTTCTCATTCTGTGAGTTGATTATGTGTATTGTAGACAGTCCGCGCCCAAAGTAAAATGGGCAATGCACAAGTCTGAGAGTATATTTGGAAAGGGAGGACAAGGGGCTGGTGCCAGCCAAAGATTTGTGTGGGTGTGTGTAAGTCCTTAGAGAAATGTTTGTGGTTCCCATGCACACATAGGACAAAGTCCCCCTTCTCTCTCTGCCTATATTCCCACTTACTGCCTCAATTCTGAGAGTACTCTGATGGGTAAAACACAAGGAGACACTGAAGTGTTATGGCAAGAAACTCCAAATCAATGTGTGCATAGAAACATAAATTTGCATATACTAATATGTTTTATCCAAAGAGCGAAGGAGTAAAAAAAACATGTAAATCAAGAAATTAAATGATCAAATAACCTAATTACATCATTGATGATATGAGACAATCCTTATTAGTCTATCTGAAATGTCAACAGTTTCACTTCTGTACAGTCATATAGCCTATAGGGCGTTTTAGGGTCTACTCTACTCTCAACTCACACAGTCCCAGTTGACCGGCGCTGCCTGCCTCTGCCACTGCTGAGATGTGGTGCTTGGTATTCCATGCAGAAGCCTCCCACGCCCCTGTCCGCCCACGCCAGGATTTGCGTCACGCAGGCGCGTGGGAGTGAGCACTGTAGCAACCGCGGAATATCCCAATTGCAATAGCCGAGGAGGAGGGGGGTAGGGTAGCAAGCAGGCAGCTCACATTCATCTAGTCTAGAGACGTTCAACACAATCTTATTTCTATTCAAGGAGGCGAAGGAGGGAAGGTAAACGTTGTCAAAGAACGCGAGGACTTTTCAGGCCAGAGAGCGCGCTTACTAGGAAATTAAAGAGCGTCTTTTGAATCCATCGATTTTTGTCCAGTTCATTCAGTTACAGTTTATGGCAGTTCAGGCTATACTGTAGTTGATACATTGAAACAACTAGATAAAGGAAACGAACGTGGTTCAACGTTCACCAGGTATGTAGCAATTAAAATACATAGTTGGAAGATGTTATTGGGCTATGACAATAATGTAACAAGTTGTAGCCTTGATACAATGTTGCAGCACTGTTCTATTATTGCCGACAATGGTATTTTTACTCGTCGTCCTGATGTGGATTTACTTGCAAGACCGGTTTTGAGTTACATTTAGTCTGGTGCTGGGTTACTGCATTTTGCGTTTACCTTTTTACGTTGTGTGTTTAGAAACGAATTTATTTTATTTTCTATTTAGCTCGATTGATTTGTGCAAGTATTCCATGCTCGTATTGTCTTGATTCGCCTGTGTGACTGTGATGTCTTGTGTGCCTCTTGATTTTTTCTCTGTTATGTGGAAGGTTGAGTTTTATCAGGTTGCTTTGCATTTTTCCCCAGAGGTTCTGACAACAAGTAGTTGTAGGACTGCAAGTGCAGACCTGTCTTGAACTGAGGGATAGTGAATTAGCAGGTGGTGGTTGTGCAGTTGTTGGCGAACACTCTCTGAAATCACATTGATGATAAACAATCAAATTATTTTATTCACCTAACTAAAGGTCAATCAGCAATATCTAATTATTTGTGACATAGTCCTCTAACTTTCAAGAAATGCGTAGCTAACAATCCATTGGCTAAAGCGAGTGGAGCCTATGTGTGTGAGAGAGATAGAGGCCACCTACGCATGCTGCAAAGGAGGATTGTGGCATGTGGTCCCATCAGCAACTAACAGGACTCTAACTGCTAACCGCCACTCTTCCTTCTACAGCCCTAATACTGCAGAACTTACAAAGGAAACTCAGACAGAGTGGAGGGAGTGCCTCTTCCTCTCTGTCAGTCAGCCAGCCAGTCAGTCGCACACAAACACAAAGACACACACACCCCCACTCCCCAAAACACACACACATACACCAGCACTCTCTTGTCAGGCAGAACCTCTTGCCCATCCCGTCTTGTGTTCTCTCTCCCAGGCATGGCAGCGGCGTTGCCCAGAACTCTGGGGGAGCTGCAGCTCTACCGAATCCTCCAGAGGGCCAACCTGTTGTACTACTACGAGGCCTTCATCCAGCAGGGAGGAGATGACGTGCAGCAGCTCTGTGAGGCCGGGGAGGAGGAGTTCCTAGAGATTATGGCTCTGGTGGGCATGGCCAGCAAGCCCCTGCACGTCCGGAGGCTCCAGAAATCCCTGCGAGACTGGGTCACCAATCCAACGTTGTTTAATCAGCCCCTGACATCTGTACCGGTGTGTAGTATACCAGTCTATAAGTTACCTGAGGGGTCACCCACGCCGGTCGGTGCGGAGCGAGGGGGTAACAGCAGCGCCCGTGGCGAGACCCATGTCAAAGTGCCCAAAATCATGGCTGCGACATGTCTGGATCCAGGAAAGCTGGATGTGGCCAGGGACAGAGTGTCAGGGGGGTCTCCGCTGCAGAGCGGCAGCGAGGGGCGCTTCTGGTCGGGTCACAGCAACGACAGCGAACAGAGCCTCTCTCCGTCCGACCGGGGGTCTCCGTCGTCCCCCCGAGAGGGTCTAGAGGCACTTGACGCTGCAGCTTTGCAGTCTGTCCTGGAGTGTGTAGACCGGATGACCCCGGCCCTGGCCAAGAGCGACCCCGCGGAGGTCAAAGAGCAGCTGAAGACCAATAAGAAACTTGCCAAGATGATTAGCCACATCTTTGATATGAGTGATGATGATCCAAGGAGAGAGGAGGAGGTCAGGAAGTATAGCGCCATCTACGGACGCTTCGACTCGAAGAGGAGGGACGGCAAACAACTGACGCTTCATGAGGTAGGGATAAGAGATGGGATCCTTTTTGCGGTACTAGGCTAGTCTGCTCAGTGGCGGGGCAAAATAAAGTGACGAACCTCAGTTCCGCAAAAAAAGGGTAGAAAAACCGCAAAAGGTAAATCATCTGAAGAAAATGCTTTGCTTCAGCCGTCTAAAAGTAGGTCGGCAGTAGTGGAAGTTACAACGGAAGCGTTCACTGACAGAGTTGTGTATCAGCGGTTGTAGTTGACAACATGACTTATCGCCTGTGTTCTGTCTTTCAGCTGACAGTGAACGAAGCAGCAGCCCAGCTGTGTATGAGAGACGTGGTGCTACTGACCCGTAGAGACGAGCTGTTTGGCCTGGCCAGGCAGATCTCCAGAGAGGTCACCTACAAATACACCTACAGGACCAGCAAGTAAGGGCCACTCTCCTCCACTGCACCTCACGCAACCTTGCTCGTTAGAGTTAACGATGCTAAGGGAAGCTGGGAAGCATGGGTGACTTATTTACTTGCTAAATACATTTTCTCCTCGTGGTTATTACTATGTAACTAATTACTGTAATGTGTTAAATTTTACAGACACATTTTTAAGTTATGTAAATGATCGCAAGTTATGATTAATGTCATGTTCAGACTAAGCTTTCCATATCTTTCAATGTTTCTCCGCATACAAACTGAATTTATTTTCTGTTCCACACTAGGTCTCGCTGCGGCGACAGAGATGAGCCGTCTCCTAAAAGAATAAAAACAGAAGAGAACCTCTTTGACATCCAGGAGGCTCTGCAGGCCATCCACATGAGACAGGGCATACTGAGGGAACAGCTAGCCTGCGCCAAGTCCAAAGGAGAGGAGATAGTTGGGAGAAACCTTCAGGTAACATGCCTGAAAAGTGGATTATAAAATGTAAACATGGGCCTCCCGATTGGTGCAGCCATCTAAGGCACTGCATCACAGTGCTAGAGGCGTCATTACAGACCTGGGTTCGATCCCGGGCTGTATCACAACAGGCCGTGATAGAGAGTCCCATAGGGCGGCGCACAATTGGCCCAGCGTCGTCCGGGTTAGGGGAGGGCTTTACTTGGCTCATCGCGCTCTAGCGACTCCTTGTGGTGGGACGGGCGCCTGCAGGCTGACCTCGGCTGTCAGGTGAACAGTGTTTCCTCTGACACATTGGTGCGGCTGGCTCGCATTGGGGAGCAAAAGGGGTTATATATATTTTTTTTGAAATAAAGTAAACATTACAGAAGACACGTTTATTTTACACTGTCATTTCTGAAGCCATGTTTTTTGACAAGAGTAGGAGCAGTTGCTAACGAACTGTAAATGCATTGTGTTTTAACAGGTGCAGCTGGACCGTCTGTTAGCCAGACAGATGGAGATTCTCCATGATGCCGCAGTACAGGAGAGGTTACACGCTCTGGACTGGAGGATACCTGCAGGGGCTTTGAAGTACCACAGCGAGGCTCCAGGCACCAACGGCACGTCGGTAGATAAAAGCACAGAGCACCAAGGTAACGGTACTGTCCGTCTTCTGCGTCTCTCTTCGGAGTGCGCTCGTACATGAGTGCCGTCCTCGTGCTCCAAATTCACAGCTCTGTGAATCACCATTTCCAGCCTTCAAATCTTATTTTGTAAGTCAGGGAATCATTTTGTATCTGTTTTTTTTTTCTTCACACATGTCAAAGTCAGGCGGACTCATAGCTGTGTTAAGCCGTTAGCCAATCCTCGGGGACTCATCCCGCCTTCATCCTTTTCTCTCTCGCACGGCCCATACTCCTGACAGCTCATTATATTCATGTTACCCATAATTATCCCCTCTCTGCACCTGTCATTAACTCTCCCACGACTGTTTACTTCCCCCGCCATGTTGCTGCCCAGGGGCGTCTCTCTCTCTCTCTTTCTCTCTCTCTCTCTCTCTCTCTCTCTCTCTCTCATATCTCCCTCTCTCTCTCGCTCTCTTTCTCTCTCTCTTTGTCTCTCTCCTCTCTCATCCTGTCTCTCCTTCATAAGCCATTAAAAGCAACTTTATTCAAGTTGAATGAGAAGAAAAGTATAAAATCTATTTTTTTGGCACCGAGTGGCGTATAAACTCGGGCCCACAGCAAAGATTTTGAGAGACAGAATGTTAATGTCATTTTTTTAGATCAACTAAGCAGCTTCTTGGATGATACTGTAACAGCAGTGCCATTGGAATTGATTGTGTAGTATGGCAGCGTGCATCTCAATGGTTTATCCATGCCCTTATGTTTGTCTGTGTGTTTATGTGTATTTTCAGACGAGCGACCAATGAACTTGCGGGTGGCAAGTAAGAGTGTGGCGGAGGGGGAGCTTCCCCTGGGGAAGCAGCTAGCCAATGAGCTCAAACGTTACCATAACAACCATAACACAGATGAGGCCAAAGCACCAGCAACAGGTACAGCACCACTCAGGCAAATTTACATTCACTCTTGAGTCGCGTATGTATTAATATACATACACACTACAAAGAGTGAGCGTTAGTAATGGTCTGTTGCATGCACACACCTGCCTGCATTCAAGCTACAGTGAAAAGGTAAATGATCAGAAAACGCATTGCATGTTTTATTCTGAAGATATTTTCTTTGTGTTTTACCTTAGAAAATGGATCCTCGCATCAAGCGGCCAACCGCACTGACAGGAAGACCATTAAATCAGAACCAGAGGATTCCACATAGTGCCTCCCGTCCTTCGTCTGTTTCCCCATCCGGTTTTAGTCTTCAGTCACTTTTTACAGTAAGCGTCTATCTCAGTCAAATCAATGGATACTAAAGCAAGCACAGCCACAGTAGAGCCTTAACAAACCAACGTTGCCTCAAAAAAAAGCATTTATTTTCTTTCATTTTGTCCTAAGGTTTTTTGCCAAAGCGTCAAGACTAGAGCATAGATTCAGTCACGGGGAAAACTGAACGGGGGATGTCCTTTCACAGGATAACTGTCATGCTGTATAGGTCTTTATGTATTTATTGATTGATGTACATGGTGTTATTTAAGAATGATGGGTAGGGATAGTAGCCTTGTACCACCATCCTGATCTCCTGAGCTTACACTCTGTTTCGCTACATGAATTTGAATGAAGTTAAGTGAAACAGGAGCGCAGCGGTCAGGATGGTGGATTAGGCTAAATTAAACAAAATTGTATTCTTTTTACCCCCAAAGCTATTTTTGGCTTGTCGTGTTCGATCGGTGGGTGACTGATGTACTGTAAAGAATACAGTAGGATTCTGTTTTAACCAGAGGTGAAAAGAGAGAGCTATCTGTAGAGGAGAAATTATAGTTTGGCTTCCTGCTAATGTATGTAATGTATGTATTTATGAGTGGTACTGTAAATTAATCTGAGGCTGCAGAATATTTTGTGTATAGAACTCCAGTTAGAGTTCAGATCAGTGTTACGGGATAGGTTGGCCCGGGGACGGACTGGGAACAAAGATCAGCCCTGGCGTTTTGTTACTTTGAGGCCCCCACACCGGCCCATTTCTATCAAGGCCCCCATACCGGCCTATTTCTTTCTCCCTTGAGGCCCCCATTATTAGCCAGATCATGATAATTATGCACAAAATAACTGTTTAGACAGGCCCACTAGGCAAAAAATTGAGCAGCCCATCTGGCATTTGCCCGAAATGGCCAGTCTGCCCCTGGATTGTCTAGACATGGAATGGGGCCTACAGTATGTCAATCAAATCGAGTTTCCTTGATAAGTCTGTCAAACACATGATCCTGTACTGTAAGAACGCACATTTGAACCTCAACACAACATTCATTGAGTTACCCATTTTATTGAGTAGGGCCCCTGGTCTGTTATTAGGGCTGGGAATTGCCAGGGACCTCACGATACCTAGGTGGCGATTCGATATGTATTGTGATTTGATACTGCAATTCTATTGCGATTCAATGTTCCAAACACATTGTTCACCATGTCTGCTGCAGAGGGTCGAGAGAGCCATGAAAAAAGGTGTTTTGATCAGCAATGTGAATAAAAGTCCCAAAGGGATGTTGGCTCACCATTTTAAAAGACGGATAACAAGCTATATAGAAGGAAAAATACTGGAGTTTTTGCGCATATACAGCTAACAAGCACAAAAATGATATTGCGTTATTGGCCAAAAGAATATTGCGATATTGTCAAAAAATAATATCCCGATATGTAACTGTACCGATTTCTTTCCCTATCACTATCTGTTATATTGTTGCACTCCAGAATGTTGTGTTTTAATACATATGTCACTGTAGGATCGACAGGGCCAATTCGGCCTGTAGTATTACTATAATATTAGCCTAATCCCAAAAAGCAGGGTTTTGTCAGTGTAGTGTTGGTGTCAATCTCTATACAGTGTTTATGTGTGTAGAGCAAAAACCGAATAACTGTTGTTAGAGAAAACAAGTGAAAGTGTCTGGTATCATAAGATGTTCATGTTGCACAGCCTCGTAGTCTTAGATCCTAGCAGTGTTTCAGCTGTGACCACCAATGTGTAATTCAAGACGTTCGTATGTTAGAATTAGCTCTCAGATGGTTGTTTAATGTTGTGTTTCCAAATATGTAAACCTGTCTTGCTCTAGAGTCTGGTCTTTTTCGGGGTCACCGCAGTCACAACAGTTTTGTAATAACAGTCTCTCTAGCTCAATAAGACTGCAACAAATGCAATACTTTTTGTAAGTGCTGTTTTAGTACTAAGTACATACTTTCTGGGCCCACTGTCTGTTCTGTTGTTCTGTGCTAGGTGACTTCCCCTGTCTTCTGTACTGGTTTGGTTTAATCAGTGTCATGTAATGTTCACAGATCAACGCATGTCCAGCAGTGTGATAGACAGTCAAGATGTTGATAGTACATTGATTCATATTCTTATCACTGTTATAGTCACCGAGTTAGTCCAGGCTTGCCTACACAGTAGATATGCACCTGTTTTTTTTTTTAAACACTAATATATTTTATTTGTTATACAGCACATAAACATTATTAAACTTTATTTTTTATGGTGGTTGTTATTCTCATTCATGATATAATATATGTCTGATACAGAAAGAAGGAAAATTATATTTTCTATGTTGTCAGATTCTTGCAAATATTTTATATTCATCTATTATTATTATGACCTGTGATAAAATAACATTTAGATTTTTTTTGTTATGATGTATTTTTTACAGCTAGACAGCTAAAATGTTCCATGGCAGAGAACCTACACTGGTATTTCTAAGGTGTAATGAGTGCTGACAGACAGACTGAATGTGGTCCAGTCACAACACTTTCTCTTCTTAAAAAAAAGAAAGGAATGATGAACCGCTGTCTGGGGTAAAGCATTTGCATCAGCGTCATATAAAACATTCTGAAACTGCCCGATGACTCACTCTGCTCACACTGACGCAGGTCCTTTTCATACTTCACATCTCTCTCTCCTTCGCCCTCTCTCTCTCCATCTCTCACACACACACACACTCTCCCTTGCTCTCGCTCCTCCCTCTACGCCTCTCATCTCTTTCTCACACACACAGATTTTCTCCTGAGATCAGGTCAACTCATCACTGAACACCCACACGTGTAGCTCCCTCCCATCCTCCCAGTCTCAGCCCTATGTGATGGCCTCCCAGCCAATGCAAGTCACTGATGTGTTGCCATGGCAATAGTGATTGTAGGCGGCGGCACTACAGGCAGTGGGAGGGAGCTCAGCCCGGCTGCTAAACTGCGTGGGTGTGATCTGGTGAACGCGCCATCACCCCCGTTTAACAAAGCATGAAACTAACTGTGCTTGAACAGAGGTGGGTATCAAGTGAATTATCCCCTCAGCTTCTCCAATAGTGCAACTACTAAAGAATTGATTAGTTAATTCTTTGTTTGTTTTTATTTTAACAGTTTTCATCAGTGTAAAGTCCAGGAGGTTGCTTTGTTAAAAGGGATAGTTCACCCAAATTACAGAATGACACATTTGTTTCCTTACACCGTAATCAGTCAATGGACAAGGTATGCTTTGGTTTTATTTCAGCAATGTTTCTCAAACTAGGGGTCGTGGCCCAATGTGGGGTCACCTCATTTGAAAATTAGGGTCGCGGGAGAAACTGGTTCATAGAACCAGGGTTACGCTAGAAGTGGTTGTAATAAACAGAGAGCTTTCTGTTTTCTTCCTACAAATGTGTCTCTATCTTTTGAACCGTTTACGCTACAAAATACTATTCTGTTTCCCTCTACAATGTCCACAAACCATGCAGGACTCATTAGAACAGAATGGACAAGACCAAGCACGAAATCAGACTGGGGGGGGGGGGAAATGATCTGACGACCTGATGATCTTCTGAACTTCCCAATACTGTTCTGGTGCATTTCAGACACTTCACTTCACGCATACTTCCTTCAGATTGAAATACTGTCAAAAGTACTGTCAGAATGATTTGTCAGGTGGAAATACTGTCAAAAGTACTGTCAAACTGACTAATAGACTGTCATAGCCCAAATGAAAAAAAAATAAACATTGGCTGTTGATTACATCACTTTTTTCCACATGGTGGGGGTCACAATTTATTTTTATATCAATATTGAGTTGCGGTCCAAATTTTGGGAAATCCCTGGTGTACAGAGTAAGGAAACCAATATGTAATTTTGTAATTTGGGTAAACTATCCCATGACCTAATTGATTTTTTATTTTCTGCATGTATTTAATTGTCAGTGCTGATCTGTGATCGTCCTACTCGGCACCACCATCACATTTATTTTTATTATGTTTTTTATGTGTATAGGCTGTGTAGAAGCTGGCATTAATGCTATTTCACTCATTGGCTGAAATATACATGTTGACCAGAAGGTGTCAGAATACAATAAAAAATGCTTTCATGAGCGAGATGAAAATTAGAGTGCATAGAAAATAATTTCAAAGGATGGGTTTTAAACTTTTAGAAAGGTACATTATTCCTCTCTGAGCAATAGGCGGGAGTAATGCTTTGGGATGGTAGGCCTACAGCTGTCTGCACTATCAAATACGGGAAAGGTTTGAGAAAGATTGGCCCATTTTATGCTCAGATTCAGTTAACTTTTTAGTGAAAAGCAGCTTAATGTTCTCTACAAACAAATGGAACAATGAACTGGGCATACATTGTTTATTCTGGTCATTGTACAAATGTGTTATACGGTGAACACTATACAAAACATTCCTACGGAATTGTTCTTAACTGCAGTATAGTATTACTATTCATGTTAGCATTGTTATTTGGGATATTAGTATTGACCGTGACCTTCACCCTCCTGTGATGTCATCTCCCAGGGCAGTAAAACGGGACACTTTCTCATGTTAAATTGGCTATATCGCTCTCAGTATTCTACCGTTTGTACATGGCTGCTACCTTTATTTTCTAGTTGCAAGTAAATGCAATTCAAATTGAAACGTGCGTGGACATTCCTTGTCAAGTTACCACAAAATGCCACTTTAGTTTAATGTCACATGGGCAGACAGACATTACAGCAGAGAACAGACTACAGTTGACAGTGTAACAAGTGAAGTCGGTAATGCGGGAATTTTCTTTTATTATTATGCATGTGGTTCACGCTCTTTGGCATTGCATCTAAGTAATCTGTTTCATTGTAAAGAATATGCTAATACCATTTGTGTAGACGGCTACCCATTTGAGTGGTGTTATTTATTTGAGTGTGTATGGCTATTTATCACTGCACACGTCAATAAAACAACACAGGATTTTGGGGGGGAAATGCAATTACCGGTAGCCTACAATTCAATAACAAAAAATGCTGGTGTGTGTAGGCTACACGCCAACTGCCTACAGATAACCTAACGTAGCCAGGCATAAAATAAACTAGTGAAACCGTATAAATCCCCCACATTCTGGTCTTGACGAGAATAACAAAAGCACTGTCCGGGGAGTTTCTCTTCTGCATTGTTCCACCAATCCAGTAAATGTGGAGGAGGAGTTGAGATACAGTGTCCCTTTATTAATATTCCGGATGGAAACAACTTCAGAGCGCAACCTAGCAAATAGTCCGGCACAGTACACGCGTCATAATACCCATAAAATCTAGCAGTAAAACCCAGTTATGGTCTCAATCGTTTTTTCCTCATTAATTTTTGACTCTGGGATTTTAGAACTACTTCCTATAAGGTCTGTTTCGTGTAGGTTTACCCAGGCGTGACGTTTTGATGGCCATGTAATTCTCTCTCAGACATAGGGTGGTTTTGTCAGTATAGTCACCTCAATTTACTATAACAATTCAAAATGCTAATTATTAACAGAGAAGACCTCAGCAAGACTACACATTCCTGCAGGAATCTTCTGCACATCATCTCTAGCTGGCACTGTCAGCTACCGTTCACCAGCAAGATCAGAGACCTTTGTGCCCATCTATGAATGTATGTCCCCTTTCTCTGTCTTAGCTAGCCATTGACTACACTTTAGATAGCAGAGCAGTATATCAAAACAATAATTTTGTTTTACTTAGCCAAAATAATTGTTTGTACAGTATCTCGACTAGAGGTCGACCGATTATGATTTTTCAACGCCGAAACCGATTATTGGAGGACCAAAAAAGCCGATACTGATTAATCAGACGATTTTTATTTATTTATTTGTAATAATGACAATTACAACAATACTGAATTAACACTTAATTTAACTTAATATAATACATCAATAAAAATCAATTTAGCCTCAAATAAATAATGAAACATGTTCAATTTGGTTTAAATAATGCAAAAACAAAGTGTTGGAGAAGTAAAAGTGCAATATGTGCCATGTAAAAAAGCTAACGTTTGAGTTCCTTGCTCAGAACATGAGAACATATGAAAGTTGGTGGTTCCTTTTAACATGAGACTTCAATATTCCAAGGTAAGAGGTTTTAGGTTTTAGGTTGAAGTCATAAACAGCGCTGTGCTTGCAAAGAGCTGCTGGCAAATTGCACGAAAGTGCTGTTTGAATGAATGCTTACGAGCCTGCTGCTGCCTACCATCGCTCAGTCAGCCTGCTCTATCAAATCAGACTTAATTATAACATAATAACACACAGAAATACGAGCCTTTGGTCATTAATATGGTCGAATCCGGAAACTATCATTTCGAAAATAAAACGTTTACTATTTCAGTGAAATACGGAACCGTTCGGTATTTTATCTAACGGGTGGCATCCCTAAGTCTAAATATTTTTGTTACATTGCACAACCTTCAATGTTATGTCATAATTACGTAAAATTCTGGCAATTCTAGTTCGCAATGAGCCAGGCTGCCCAAACTGTTGCATATACCCTGACTCTGCGTGCAATGAACACAAGAGAAATGACACAATTTCACCTGGTTAATATTGCCTGCTAACCTGAATTTCTTTTAGCTAAATATGCAGGTTTAAAAATATATACTTCTGTGTATTGATTTTAAGAAAGACATTGGTGTTTATGGTTAGGTACAGTCGTGGAACAATTGTGCTTTTTTCGCAAATGCGCTTTTGTTAAATCATCCCCCAGCGTTGCATCGATTATATGCAACGCAGGACACGCTAGATAAACTAGTAATATCATCAACCATGTGGAGTTAACTAGTGATTATGATTGATTGATTGTTTTTTTATAAGATAAGTTTAATGCTAGCTAGCAACTTACCTTGGCTACTACTGCATTCGCGTAACAGGCAGGCTCCTCGTGAGGCAGGTGGTTAGAGCGTTGGACTAGTTAACCGTAAGGTTGCAAGATTGAATCCCAGAGCTGACAAGGTAAAAATCTGTAGTTCTGCCCCTGAACAAGGCAGTTAACCCACCGTTCCTAGGCCGTCATTGAAAATAAGAATGTGTTCTTAACTGACTTGCCTAGTTAAATAAAGGTGTAAAATATATATATATATTTTTTAAAAATCAGCTAAATTTGCGTCCATAAATACCGATTTACGATTGTTATGCAAACTTGAAATCGGCCCTAATTAATCGGCCATTCCGATTAACCGGTCGACCTCTAATCTCAGTAGGGTTGAGATCAGGACTCGGAATGGGCCGCTCCAGAAGGCGTATTTTCTTCTGTTGAAGCCATTCTGTTGTTGATTTACTTCTGTGTTTTTGGTCGTTGTCCTGTTGCGTCATCCAACTTCTGTTGAGATTCAATTGGTGGACAGATAACCTTACATTCTCCTGCAAAATGTCTTGATAAACTTGGGAATTCATTTTTCCGTTGATTATAGCCAACTGAGGGCCCTGAGGCAACAAAGCAGCTCCAAACCATGATGCCCCCTTCACCATACTTTACAATTGGGATAAAGTTTTGATGTTGGTGTGCTGTGCCTTTTTTTTCTCCACCCATAGTGTTGTGTGTTCCTTCCAAACAACTCAACTTTAGTTTCATCTGTCCACAGAATATTTTGCCAGTAGCGCTGTGGAACATCCAGATGCTCTTTTGCGAACTTCAGACGTGCAGCAATGTTTGTTTGGACAGCAGTGGCTCCTTCTGTGGTGTCCTCCCATAAACACCATTCTTGTGTAGTGTTTTACGTATTGTAGACTCCTCAACAGAGATGTTAGCATGTTCCAGAGATTTCTTTAAGTCTTTAGCTGACATTCTAAGATTCTTATTAACCTCATTGAGCATTCTGCGCTGTGCTCTTGCAGTTATCTTTGCAGGACGGCCACTCCTAGCGAGAGTAGCAACAGTGTTGAATTTTCTCCATTTATAGGCAATTTGTCTTTCTGATACTTTTGTCACCCTTTCCAGATTTTTGCAAGTCAACAATTCTTAATCTTGGGCCTTCTGAGATCTCTTTTGTCCAAGGCATGGTTCACATCAGGCAATGCTACTTCTGAATATCAAACTCAATTTTTTATTTTTTTATTTATAGGGCAGGGCAGCTCTAACCAACATCTCCAATCTCGTTTCAATGATTGGATTCAAGGTTAGCTGAAGTCATTAGCCTAGGGGTTCACATACTTTTTCCAACCTACACTGTGAATGTTTAAATGATGTATTCAATATAGACAATAAAAATACAATCATTTGTGTTATTAGTTTAAGCAGACTGTGTTTGTCTGTTGTTGTGACTTAGATGAAGATCAGATCAAATTTTATGACCAATTTATGCAGAAATCCAGATGATTCCAAAGGGTTCACATACTTTTTCTTACCACTGTAGGTGTCAACACAATGTGAACGTCAGGTCCCAAACAGAGAAGAGTTACAAGGTGTGTTGAACGATAGTGTCCTGTCCTCCCAGGCTTCTGGCCTGGTGTAGGATCCGATAGGAGCAAGTAGTGGTATATTGGTGAGATTTTAATGGGTGTAGAGGTAGTTGGTAGGGCAATTTTTCTTCCCTTTTCCTCATCATTTTTCCCTTCCCTTTTTTGTGTCACAAAGTGTAATGAATTCACACTCTAGAACAGTAAGGGGAAACACATGGTTAGATAATGTACAGTAATAGGGAGGCCTCACACTCCAGTACAGTAGGTGGCGGTGTATGCACTTTTCAGTTGGTTGTAATCCTCCAATACAAATGTAAAGCAGAAGAATTGCCCAAGCAACCAATGACAGAAGTCTGTTCAAGAACACCTGCTGTAAGGCAAAGAGGACCTGTACCCTGCTGACTAGACTGGAAGATGGCGGGGTCAGTGATTTAAGCCAGTTTGTCAATCCAGTTATTCCCTCTTTGTTCTCTGACACAATTGAACACAATGTTGTGTGTGGTTAGTTCCAGGAGCAAAGAGCTTCATCTTTTGGAATATTTGGCCATTTTATGGATGTTCACAACAAGTTTGTGTCAGACTCCCTCAGGCAAACGAATGTGGGGGCCAAAGTCAGAGACACTGACCCAAATCGGGCACTCCCCCTCGTCCTGATGAACGAACAGCAGATGGAGTATGAAGGACTACAGATCCCTCTGTCTAGACCTCCAGTTCTGTTACCGGTAAGTACATTTGTATTTTTTAAGGAAGGTGCCTAAGAAACTGGGTGATATTTGTAGTTATAATTTCCTTTTGTATTGTGGTAAGTGTTACAGTATTAGTAGTGGTGTAGGAAATTGTTGACACATCGTTGTGCATACTGGGGAGCTCTGATTCAGTGATTTCATCTGAGATAATGGAAAGAGAACTGCATAGTTTTTCTTCTCCTTACCCACACCTGACTCCCCCTTTGGGTTATCCTGACTCAGTCTGAGGATGAGGGCCTTCAACTGTTGAATGACATGCTGAGGGAGAACAGCTTTGCGGGGAGAGGTCAGATTGGACCAAGCCTATGCATGGTCCATCTTCTCAGGTATGCTATAAGCATTATCACCTGTAGCCCAGCTGATGCAGCATAGTGGCTATAAATAAATAGGCTGATGCATTGGGTTGCCTATCTGCGTTTACCATGGGCATAATCATTAGCTAGATCTGAAATGTGATCTTTTAACTAGTGAACTTTAATCAATACATGCTTTGTCCCCCCCCAAAAATGCAGTGAATATAATGTAGGATAACAAAATATCCTGTTAGGATAACTTGAGGTAAAACGCCCCCTCCTGTTCTTCTCACAGAAACCACTTCATGTCACCATGCTCCTCGGAGCCAAATGCTGATGACGGGTAGCACTTTGCTGGGTAGATGGCATTGAAACCCCCTTGCTAGGCGAAAGGAGTTCCAATGATGGGCCTTAAGGTTATTATAGCTGGTAGTGGATGGTTGTCAAACTGTAAAAAGGTAATTCAGACCAGCCTTCCTGATTTGAACTTTTGTAAACTACATTATGGATTTTGGAAAATGACCTATGTTTATGAAAATACAGTCATTGTTTTTAAATGCCAACCACAGCACCTTACATGCATTAAAGGGATGCTTCAGATTCTACATCAATTGGTTAATTGCAGATCCTGTTTATTTTTTTTAACCCATTGTTTAACGCCACTGTCCTCTTGTGCTTTTGTTTGCCTGCCTGGTCATGGTCAATGTGCATTTACCCTCAACACATGATTGTATCTTGTGCGCAGTGATCGGGTCGGTAGTGGCAGTGTTTTGAGATAATGTGACTGATCTGTGTGGTATTACAACATACATATCCACATGTATAGGCAGGTGTACATCGTTGGGTATTACTAATGTACACTGAGTGTATAAAATATTATGAACACCTGCTCTTTCCATGACATTGACCAGGTGAAAGCTATGATCTTTTATTGTCACTTGTTAAATCCACTTCATATGGGGAACCAAGTGAAATCTGTCCTGGAACATCAACTGTAACGTTTTCTCAAACATATTTCCCTAAATTGTTGACCACCTCTCTGCACGCTCAAAAAAGGAATAACGGCCTCCCGGGTGGCACAGTGGTCTAGTGCACTGCATCGCAGTGCTAGCTGTGCCACCAGAGACTCAGGGTTCGAGCAAAAGGATCTGCAGGTCCATGGGGCGACGCACAATTGGCCTAGCGTCGTCCGGGTAGGGAGGGTTTGGCCGGTAGGGATATCCTTGTCTCATCGCGCACTAGCGACTCCTGTGGCGGGCCGGGCGCAGTGCACGCTAACCAGGTCGCCAGGTGTACAGTGTTTCCTCCGACACATTGGTGTGGCTGGCTTCCGGGTTGGATACACGCTGTGTTAAGAAGCAGTGCGGCTTGGTTGGGTTGTGTATCGGAGAATGCATGGCTTTCGACCTTCGTCTCTCCCAAGCCTGTACGGGAGTTGTAGCGATGAGACAAGATAGTAACTACTAACAATTGGATACCATGAAATGGGGAGAAAAGGGGGTAAATATATATATATATATATATATATATATATATATATATTAAATAAATAAATTACAAAAGGAACAACAGAGAGAGGAGGAGATGGAAACGCACTGTGGTGAGATATTCTGTATATCTCACCACAGTGCTAAAGGTAATGTCACCCAATTTAATTATGAAAATATAAAAAATGCCCTATTACTAGGCTACCTAAGCCATACTTGCACAATCAATGAACCAAAAGCATCGCCTAGGGCTATACGTTCTCTCCCAGACTTGTGGATATAAATTTTGGACGTTAGCAAGTTGGGTACTACCAAAGCATGTCCAGAGTGCATAAGAGGAGATTACCGTGACTCATGACATGGAATTTTACTGCCGACATCAAATAAAATCAAATTTTATTTGTCACATACACATGGTTAGCAGATGTTAATGCGAGTGTAGCGAAATGCTTGTGCTTCTAGTTCCGACAATGCAGTAATAACAAGTAATCTAACTAACAATTCCAAAACTACTGTCTTGTACACAGTGTAAGGGGATAAAGAATATGTACATAAGGATATATGAATGAGTGATGGTACAGAGCAGCATAGGCAAGATACAGTAGATGGTATCGAGTACAGTATGTATGACTCATGACTGCCGGTGTGGCAGTGAAAATGTCACCACAACAGCCCAAAGAGTGTTCCCAAAATGCAAATCTTCCATTAGAAAATGCCATAGAACAGTGTGAAAGAGGTAGCCAGACCTCTACCTTCCGGCCTGTAAACTTTGATATTACATTTTGCAATACAAGAGCCTCCACTATCCAAAGATGGCCATTAATGAGGTAGGGGGCCTTCCCTTGCAGGGAGGTGCCCAAAAAACACAGGGGTCATTGCCGCTCACAGGCGTTAAAGTTTTCAGTCAATGCGACTGATGCTGGACACAAATGGCGGAGACGCTCTACTAAATGGGAAGAGCGGCGAGTGTAACCATAAGCTCCAGGGCACGACAACACCGCTGCCGCTGACCTTAGACATAGAGGTGGG
Source organism: Oncorhynchus mykiss (assembly GCF_057628025.1). NCBI lineage: Eukaryota > Metazoa > Chordata > Actinopteri > Salmoniformes > Salmonidae > Oncorhynchus > Oncorhynchus mykiss. The sequence continues at coordinate 33,145,155 of NC_143039.1, read as the reverse complement.
GTTTGGGTGCCAAGGTACCCAGGAGGAACCCAGGGCAAACTGAAGGCACGAACGGTGGACACGAATGGCGCATGTCGCCCACTCACTCGCTTTGCAGGCGTAGGGTAGACGGGCAAACACGGGCTAGAAAGAGAAATATTACATCTCCCTGCTTTCCAGCAGCACAAAGGCAACCAGATGAAAGCCCCAATGCACAATAGATTGTCCCATGTAACAGGCTAAAGGCTTGGAGATTTTTGCGTAGGCTCAATGCGCACCCTCAAAACGACACAACCCTACTGTAACTGTCAAGGCCTTTGTAACAGGTGAGATACAGTAGCAGTTAACCCAATGTACCATCGGATTTATCTATTTATTCTGCATCCGAAGATCGACCATCCGTTAGTCTGCGTAATTAACGGGGGCTAGGCTAGATTGGTAGCTTGGGGCCAGTTTTTTTTTGCAAAAGCTACTGTCGAGTCTGAATGGTTTGAGCTACAAACTATTGCAAGCCATATGTGAAAAGCTGAGAATTTCACAAAAATTCACGTTTTGCTCTATGACGCTCACAAGCTACACAAGAGTCATTAGATGGTAAGGAGTTCTTCTACATAGAAGATAATAGGAAGTCCCTTGACACAGTGTCTATAATACTGTAATAAGCTCACCGTTTCTATCACAAACTCAACTTTCTACACAGTCATTGATTAGTTGGATATTCATTTCCCAGTGAGCAAAACATTTCTGCACTTATTTTTGCTCTCTCTGACCTTATTTTGTTATTGATATTTGTCAATAAAAGTCATGAATGAAACTGTTTTATGTCAAATTGTTTTGTGTTCTACTTGTAGCCCTGGTTGTCCTGAAAGGTAAATGGTAAAACACTTAATTGTGAGGCTAAATGTAAGGGCTGGACATGCAGATAAATTCAAGTCTGTTCATTGAAAAGCCTATTTTTGCTCAGGTCTCAGGACTGAAAGGGTTAACTGGACCTTAGGAGATCTTACCTCTGTTTCCAAGGGATGATCTGTGTAGGTCACTCCACTACTCAAGAACTATACTGTGTCACCAAGCGGGGCATTTGCTTGAGATAGCTGCCAACGGAGTAGCTTAACTTCTTTGGGACTGGGGGGCAGTATTGAGTAGCTTGGATGAATAAGGTGCCCAGAGTAAACAGCCCGCTACTCAGGCCCAGAAGCTAGAATATGCATATAATAAAACAAAACTGTTAAAATAATATCTGTGAGTATAACAGAACTCATACGGCAGGCAAAAATTCCAATATACTGTGTCTGTTGTCAGATTGCACTTCCTAAGGCTTCCACTAGATGTCAACAGTCTTTGGAACGTTGTTTCAGGCTTCTACTATGAAAGGGGAGCGAATAAGAGCTGTTTGAACCAGGGGTCTGGCAGAAAGCCTTTAGTTTAGTCACGCGCGCCGCCGTGAGCACGAGCTCTTTTCCCTTTCATTTCTAAAGGCAAATGGAATTGTCCGGTTGGAATATTATTGAAGATTTATGATAAAAACATCCTAAAGATTGATTATATACACGTTTGACATGTTTCTACAAACTGTAATGGAACTTTTTTGACTTTTCGTCTGGACTTAGTGCCCCGGCTTGTGCATTTGGAATAGTGAACTCAACTCGTGAACAAAAAGGAGGTATTTGGACATAAAGAGGAACTTTATCAAACAAAACAAACATTTATTGTCTAACATGGAGACCTGGAAGTGCCCAGTACATGAGGAGTGAGATGCCCAGTAGGTCAGGTGCTGCTGTGTACATCGTCCGAAGGCCAACCACCGCCATTCAGTTTCTGTCCCCGCATCTGTTTGTGGGGGTGGCTGCATCACCATCTGGGGCTGGCGACCAACTGCGTTACGCTGGTAGTGGGGCCATGGGTGTGTAGGGCTGGGCCGAGTGAGAGCAGCAATGTTCACGTGCGCCAGTCTTCCCATGACTCTGTGATGCCTGGTTTCTGGGTTCCACAACCACGTAGCCTGACTCAGCTGTTGGACATGGGGGCTTGGGCGAGCCAGACCTGGTGACGAGTCACAACTAGGGTGGATATCAGTCTGCCTAGCTCTCTGGACATGAACGCAAACACTTGAAGAGATGCATCATTCAGGTTGCAGAGGTGCAGGTCTGTGTGCTCCAGCTGGAACATCTTGTTGTGTTCTGTGCTAGCATGAGCATTGAGAGAGAATTCTCCAACTGGCCTGCTGTGTTGGAGGCCTGTGACAGTAGTTCATCAGTGGCCCTGCATCGATGACTGGGGCAGCGGGCGTCATCCTTCAGGGCTTCATCTGGGGAGAGCATCAGCTCTGCTATGCATTTTTCCACCTTAGGGATATGGTCCAGCCCATGTTGTTTTGCATCGAACATGGCAGATAGCGTCCTTCTTTCCTTGCCGTGGTGGGCAAGAGCACACAGGTCGGCCCAGCATCTCTGAAGCTCCGTAAGAAAACCTGGTGAAGGTGGCAGTGCCACACAGAATGCTGTAGCTCCAGGGGCCTTCTTAAATAACGGGTCAGCTGCAGGGGCTATGGCTTGCTACAAGCAGAACAGGGCGCCATTGGGTTCGTGGGCTTGCCCTCTTTTGGTGGCCCTGGGTGGGTCCCGGTGAACAAAGCCGGATGCTGGTAAATTATCTGTGAAAACCAGGTCCTCAACTCTGGCCAGATGCTCTTCCCTCACCTTCACAGGCCGGATGAAGCAGTTAATGCAGGGGTCAGAGAGGGCCTCTCACAGGCTGCCAACACCTAGGCAGGCAGGCAGGGCACAGGTCATGGCCATCTTCTTCTTGTTGTTCATCTCCACAAGAGGAGTAGCCATGTATGCCCAGCATCATGTTGGTGTGATGTTCTCTCAACTCAACAAATGTGTGTGTGTGTGTGTATACACACATGCATACATACACACACAGTACCAGTCAAAAGTTTGGACACACCTACCTATTTAAGTGTTTTTCTTATTTTTTTTACTATTTTCTACATTGTAGAATAGTAGTGAAGACATCAAAATAATTAAATAACACATATAATAACACATAAAAAAATTCTAAAAATATATTTTTTACAAAATTTGTAATTCACATTTTCAAACAGTATATTTATATTTTCCAATGGGCTATACATTTGCGTGTGGTTTTTTTCACAACTGAGTAGCCTCGTTTCACTGCCAAAAATAAAATTAAACCATCTAGTGTTCAGCGAAATAACAACACAACGTCAAATTGTAACTGTTTTCTTCCTCTTCTGAGGAGGAGTAGGAAAGATCGGACCAAAAGTAAGTGTCCATATTTTATTGAAATATAACTGAACACTGAATACAAAAGAACAAGAGAAATAAATGAAAACCGAAACAGTTCTGTATGGTAAAACACAGACACAGAAAACAACTACCCACCACACATAGTGGGAAAACAGACTGCCTAAGTATAGTTCTCAATCAGAGACAACGATCGACAGCTGCCTCTGATTGGGAACCATACCAGGCCAAACACAGAAACACAAAACCTAGAATACACAACATAGAATTCCCACCCCAACTCACGCCCTGACCAAACTAAAATAGAGACATAAAAAAGGAACTAAGGTCAGGACGTGACACAAATACAGGTAGCCTAGTCAAATAATTAACATCCAATCACCTTAACCGTTATTCTCTCGCGGGAAACTTTCACTCTTGTGCAGACATTTAGAAACGAAACATGACAATTTGAAAAATAAGCCACAGGACTTTTTTGAGCGAGAATAAAGACGGTTTTCGAGTGGTAAGACAACAGATACCATTAATAAGAAGCGGCTAGAATCGTCTTATATGGTGAGCTACTGAGTGGCTAGGACAGGAAAGCCTCATACTATTGTGGAGGACGTAATTGTTCCTGCTGTGGCGGATATGGCTGGGACATTGCTGGGGGAAAAGGCCCCAAAAAATATACAGACAATGCCTTCATCAAACAACACTGTTTCACGACGCATCAGTGACATGGCAGGAGATGTTTTGAAACAGTTACTGCTTCGCATACAAGCCAGTGAATTCTATGAGTTACAGCTGGATGAGTCAACAGACATGGCGGGCCTTGCACAGCTCCTGGTATATGTCCGTTGCATTTATGGGGGGTCAATTAAGGAAGACATCCTCTACTGCAAACCACTGGAAACCAGGACAACGTGAGAGGATATTTTTTAAAGTACTGGACAGCTTTGTGACATCAAATGGACTTTGGTGGTCTTGATGTGTTTGTATCTGTACTGATGGCGCAAAAGCCATGACAGGAAGACATAGTGGAGTGGTAATGCGCGTGCAAGCAGTTGCTCCCGTGTATTTTCTGCATTGTGCAATGATAAGGGCAGCGACCATTGTAACGCTTTAACAACATACAGATGTGCGCTGGTTCTCAAGAGGCAAAGTATTGACACGTTTTTTTAAATTGAGAGACGAGCTTAAAGTTTTCTTTACTGACCATCATTTTCACTTGTCTGACCGCTTGCATGATGACGAGTTTCTCACACGACTGGCCTATCTGGGTGATGTTTTTTCTCACTTGATTGATCTGAATCTAGGATTACAGGGTCTCTGCAACTATATTCCATGTGCTGGACAAAATTGAGGCTATGATTAAGAAGTTGGAGCTCTTTTCAGTCTGCATAAACAAGGACAACACACAGGTCTTTCCATCATTATATGATTTTTTGTGTGCAAATGAACTCAAGCTTACGGACAATGTCAAATGTGAAATAGCGAAGCACCTGGGTGAGCTGGGTGCGCAATTACGTGGGTACTTTCCCGAAACGGACAATACAAACAACTGGATTCATTATCCCTTTCATGCCCTGCCTCCTGTCCACTTACCGATATCTGAACAAGAGAGCCTAATCAAAACTGCAACAAGCTGTTCTGTGAAAATTGAATTTAATCAGAAGCCACTGACAGATTTCTGGATAGGGCTGCGCTCAGAGTTTCTTGCCTTGGCAAATTTAGCTGTTAAGACACTGATGCCCTTTGCAACCACGTACCTATGTGAGAGTGGATTCTCGGCCCTCACTAGCATGAAAACTAAATACAGGCACAGACTGTGTGGAAAATGATTTAAGACTGGGACTCTCTAATACAAGCCAACATTGCAGAGTTATGTGCATCCTTTCAAGCACACCCTTTTCATTAACCTGTGGTGAGTTATTCACAATTTTTGATATATAAGTTTATACAAATAAGGTTTTATATGTAAGATGGCTAAAGAGCAACATTATTGATTATTGTTATTTTATTATTTGTGCCGTGTTCCTATATTAGCTCTTTGTCACATCCCACGAGCCGGGTTGTGACAAAAACTCACACTCATTCTTAAGTTTAATAAATGTATCGTGTAGTTTTTTTCCCAGGCTTATAATGATTGGTAAAAACAAAAATTGAGAGTGCGCTGAGCCTGTGCTAGAGAGGGTACGCAGCTGGAGGTTTAATGTTTGAAGGGGTACGGGACAATAAAACATTTGGGAACCACTGCTTTAAGACATGAAGGTCAGTCAATCTGGAACATTCCAAGAACTTTTAAAGTTTCTTCAAGTGCAGTTGCAGAAACCATCAAGCTCTATGATTAAACTGGCTCTCATGAGGAATGCCACAGGAAAGGAAGACCCAGAGTGACCTCTGCTGCAGAGGATAAGTTTATTAAAGTTACCAGCCTCGGATATTGGCAATTAACTGCACCTTAGATTGCAGCCCAAATAAATGCTTCAAAGAGTTCAAGTAACAGACACATCTTAACATAAACTGTTGAGAGGAGACTGCGTGAATCAGACTTACTACTAAAGGACACCAATAAGAAGAAGAGACTTGCTTGGGCCAAGAAACACAAGCAATGGGCATTAGACTGATGGAAATCTGTCCTTTGGTCTGATGAGTCCAAATTTGAGATTTTGTGAGTCGCAGAGTAGGTGAACGGGTGATCTCTTCGTGTGTGGTTCCCAATGTGAAACGTGGAGGAAGAGGTGTGATGGTGTGGGGTTGCTGTGCTGGGGACACTGTCAGTGATTTATTTAGAATTCAAGGCACACATAACCAGCATTGTGGTTTGCGCTTAGTGGGATCATTTGTTTTTCAACAGGACAATGACCCAAAACACACCTCCAGGCTGTGTAAAGGCTATTTGACCAAGAAGGAAAGTGATGGAGTCCTGCATCAGATGACCTGGCCTCCACAATCCCCCGATCTCAACCCAATTGAGATGGTTTAGAGTGAGTTGGACCCCAGAGTGAATGAAAAGCAGCCAACAAGTTCTCAGCATATGTGGGAACTCCTTCAAGACTGTTGAAAAATCAGTCCAGGTGACAACCTAGTGAAGCTGGTTGAGAGAATGGCAAAATATGGTTACTTTGAACAGTCGAAAACATAATATATTTTGATTTGTTTAACACTTTTTTGCATACTACATGATTCCATATGAGTTATTTCATAGTTTTGATGTCTTCACTATTAATCTACAATGTAGAAAACAGTAAAAAATGACTTTGGACTGGTACTGTGTATATATAGTGGCTTCTTCCTTGCTGAACGGCCTTTCAGGTTATGTCGATATAGGACTCGTTTTACTGTGGATATAGATACTTTTGTACCTGTTTCCTCCAGCATCTTCACAAGGTTCTTTGCTGTTATTGATTGATTTGCACTTTTCGCACCAAAGTACGTTCATCTGTAGGAGACAGAACGCGTCTCCTTCCTGAGCGGTATGACGGCTGCGTGGTCCCATGGGGTTTATACTTGCGTACTGTTGTTTGTACAGATGAACGTGGTACCTTCAGACGTTTGGAAATTACTCCCAAGGATGGACCAGACTTGTGGATGTCTCCAATTTTTTCTGATGTCTAGACTGATTTCTTTTGATTTTCCCATGATGTCAAGCAAAGAGGCACTGCGTTTGAAGGTAAGCCTTGAAATACATTCACAAGTACACCTCCAATTGACTCAAATTATGTCAATTAGCCTATCAGAAGCTTCTAAAGCCATGCCATCATTTTCTGGAATTTCCCAAGCTGTTTAAAAGCACAGTCAACTTAGTGTATGTCAACTTCTGACCCACTGGAATTGTGATACAAGTTAAATAATAAGTTCAATAATCTGTCTGTACATTTTTGGGGGAAAAATGACTTGTGTCATACACAAAGTAGATGTCCTAACCGACTTGCCAAAACTATAGTTGGTTAACAAGAAATGTGTGGAGTGGTTGAAAAACAAGTTTTAATGACTCCAGCCTAAGTGTATGTAAACTTCCGACTTCAACTGTAGGTTATGACTGATGGTTAGTTTATATAAGTGTTTTGAAATTTAGCATTTTCCCTTGAACATCCTGCTTCAGAGAATCTTCATAGTAATTTCCTATTTCCTATTTTTATATGTGGACCTGACAGAGACAGTGGAACATTTTGTGGTGTTTTGACAATTGAATGTTCAATATTTTGCTTTTGGAAATTAATTTAAAAATCTTTAATCATTGTAATGTCATTATTTCATAATGTTATTAATGTAAAATAAATAAATAATCGAACACCGCGAATTTTTTTATCGAACCAAAACCAAAGCGACATCAAAAAACAGTAATTGCTCAGCACTAGATGTCTGTCACATCAGAGAGGAAGAGGAAGAGAGAGCCCAACTCCACGGATAATCTGTCTCCCTCCAGCAGGTGGCGTTTTTCCAATGAAAGGATAGGCGGGAGCTAGACGGCCCGCGATGCTGATTTGTGGACAACGACTCCCATTGTCAGGGCGGCGGAGAGACATGTATCTTGTCAGTATATTCATAATCTTCGGTCACATTCACCTGGTACATTTGAAGCCATGATACACTGGAAATTAGCATGAATGACAGCCAACCAGACCAGCCAATCTGAGGATGATTTAAGTGCTAACAGGAGCCAATAGGAGTAGATTTGGGCGTGAATAGATTTTTTTTGTCCACTGGAAAACATTTAAGAATCGTGACTCTCTGACTGGACCATTCTTCACGAGTAAAACCCAACGCATTTGGGATATATTGCTTCATATTTATTAAATATCTAGCTAGCTGAGTTATAAACCGTTCCACTATTTAGCTTGATAGGATTGAAATGCTACATTTTCGGTCTTCGGTAGTGCTCAAGGAGTTGTTTCAATCCAACCTGAAGCGCCCTTTGACAGGTATAGCCAGACATACATCACCATCAGTCGCGTATTGCTTTAGCACCGCCTGTACAGATGTCAGATCTGTGCCCAAAGTAAAGTGTCTCCAGCATGCGGTTGGATGGAGAGATTCGCCATACACTACCAACGGCCACGGAACTCGGAAGCTCTCTACCAAGAGCGATGACAGTTCGGCCCCACCGCCAACGGACACCAAAAATGACACCGCCACCAGCAATGAAACCGCCACCAAGGAGGCAGCTGCCGAAAAGTGAGTACCGTTAGCTAGCCGGTACAGCTGATAACGCTATTAAATTATACTTACCAGTGGGGATGTTCTATGCAGAATAATCACATGGACTGAGTCAAGCAAGCTAGATTGGTTTCTAATGAGCTGCAATACATTATGCAGTCCTTATTTGTCTACAGATGTTAACCTGACCTGTGTGTCCTGACAATTTCAGTTCTGAAGCGTCAAAGAGACCCCATATTACATCAGTCCTGCACACCTGTGCAGCGTCTTTGCTTTTGGTGTTGATACAGCTAGGAGGCTGCATGCATGGATAGGCCTCGCACCTCATGAAATTCATCACGCAGAAGGTTATGCTTTAAATTCATTTAGAAGGTTATGCATTCATTTGGGATGTTCTGAAATTATATTGTCTATGAAACAGCACCGTTATAATGTTATTATAACAGTAATAGCCTATAATAACATGACTTTAGAACAGTTCATATCTGGCATGAATAATTGTAAAGCCATGTACGCTCCTTCAGGCCTTAGCCTATATCAGAAAGGGATTTTCATTTTTTCATCAATGACACCTAGAGGTTGGTCATCAAGCGGTGATTTTTTAAATGTTTGCTGCAACTCTAGAGAAAGCTCTCCATCTGTTCTCTCTGTTGAGTGTCATTCTACATGAATACAGAACAGCCTCTGTCATTCTATAGTTTCTTGCAAGCTATATAGCATGGTAATAATGGCATGATAATAACAATTGTTGGGTGTTTCAACAACTTGTAAGTTCTGGACACATCGCTACATTGAAAATCTCCATTTGAGTTGGCATATCATGAGTATATTATCAGATGGCGAGAACAAATACTCACTGTGTTAGGCCAGCTGATAAGGTAGGCTATTTATTTACTGCCCTCCTTTGCCAAAGGCAACTGTCCAATATTAGTGCTGTCCATGGTGGCAGGGACCACTTTGCTATTTAAAAAGACCTATGTTAAGGGTAGGCTATTGAATGACCATTATGAGCAAATCATTTGATCAAATCTCCTCTCAGCCAATCTTGCAGAGTCAGTCACTTTAGAATCCTAGAAGTCTATTACCATGGAGACAGTCTCAGATCTGCCACTGCAGACTGGGCAGAATGGTGCTTGCTGCATCGGAATGGGTAGCTTGGCATTTTGGATCTAGTGTGACAGTCAGTGGGGATTTGGGAATGGGGATGGATGTCATCTAGGGGGCTACCATTTTGGAATGATAATGGATGTGGCTTTGCATAGGCTACAGTGTATAATCCCGATGACCGTCTCTTTGACAAAGGATCAGTTTCCTAGCATTTAGGCCTAGCTTTAATATGCTTGGTGGGATCTTAGGAATGGAGGGATCTTACACCCAATTTAGATGTGAAATCATTAGGCCATACCAACTAGTCTGATTGGGGTAATGTTAGTTTATTGCCTAATTTCTCACTGCAAAAACATGACTCGCCTAACAATACACTGCTGCCAAAGCATTCCCATCCCCTTGTGCAGCTGTCACACGTGGGCATTGCTACTATTGCCCAAGTCGGTGGCTTTAATTTGAGCATCGTGTCATTGTCACCAATAACTCTTTGACCCTGGGAGAGCTGGTTACAGCGAACAGTAATACTGTAGCCCCAGAGAGGAACACGATAAGATAGTTCTCTCTCTAGACCCAGTTTCTAATCATACATAACATTTGATGGCTCAATTTGATTCAATCTCCCACAGAGGGTTACAGGTATCCTATCCTAATCCTACTCAGTCAACTGTGTGCTGTGAATGGAGTCCCTCTTATGAGAAAAACAAAATAGTCACATGATAATGGGGCCAGGAACTCCTGAGTTTACTCATGCATTTTACTGCAGATGGGTGTAGAGTCGGCCTAGGCTATTAATGCTGCCAGGAATAGGCTCGCTCTCTCTGTCACATCCAGTCAGTTTGATTTTTCACAGAAAACAAATGCATCTACTGGTAATGATATGCCTCATTGCCCACAGCTTAGCAGGCACCCTTCTTGTTTTATCCATAGTCAATTTGCTTTCAATGGTGTCAAACCAGCTTTAGTACATTATTGACAACAACAACATCCCGCGTCAGCTTAGGTTCAGTCACAGATACACAAACATTAGGCCTAGTCAGTCCAAATGGGTCCTCTGCTGTAAGGTAGCCAAGTCTATAGCTTTGTGCCTAGAGCAGAATTATCAATACACAGTCTGGTCAATTTAAAGGTTTTTCCTTTTCTGGTTTTGCCCTGGGTTGCATTGTGTTAACGTGTGCAGCTGCAGAATATTGTGAGTGAATAGAGATTGAGTCCTTCAGACACTGCCCTGACTCGGAGTTTTGTGGTTCCCTCCTGTCAACAGACTATTGGAGGTAGTGAAACCAGGCTGGTTTCAACATCTTGGAGGTAGTGAAACCAGGCTGGTTTCAACATCTTGGAGGTAGTGAAACCAGGTTGATAAATTGGGTCGAATAAAAATGGTTGCCAAAATGACTCCATCAAGTTGGTTAATGTTTGTGTCAGGCGCAAACATATTCACCAGAGCTCTGCCTTGAAGTTGCAAGCATTTAGGCCTATGACCATGTGATTACTGTCATCTCAAGAATTACAGGCTAACCCACACATTAATTAAATAATTCTATTTTGCATAGATTGTTCATTTCATTTGGTCACAGCTGAAGTAGTCACGCTGCCTTGTTTTTGCTTATTGAACTCAACTGAACTCCAGTGTATAAATAGCGCAGTAGATGTAACACACTGACTGTAGGCAGTGTGCGGTTGGAGGCCGAGGGTTAGGCTATATGGCGAGCTCTGTGCAGGGCTTCCGACGAGGCACTCTCTCTACATGCTGCACACAGTTGAACTCATAAAGCTGCACGGAGATACAGGTCGAGGCAGTGGAGGGGGGAAGAGAGGGGAGGGAGGGAGGAAGGCCAGCTAAGGCTGGGTGAGAATTCATTAACGGAGCATCATCAGCACCAATCCAGATGTTTCACACCTCCTAGTAGCCTGCCTGTTGGGACTTCCTACTATCCTGGGGTGAGGGCAAGGGCTTGGAGACATGAAGCAGAGAGGGTGATGTCCATATGGGCAGTTTAGAACACAACACACATCCTCAGTTTAATGTTTTGTTTTACACTGTGCTTTGGGAAGGGTATAATGATTATTTTTTCAGGTTCTGCCATGCCATGGTTTTCACTGTTGTTCTGCGGTGTTGGATGTGTCCTAAATATTGAACGCGTGTGTTAATCCATGAATCTGTGTGTCTTATCAGTAGGCCGATCTGCTTGATGATGATGATGATGATGCACTACGTCACTTAGTTTGTTCTAATGCCACTCACTCACTCTGCATATTTTCTCTCCTTTTTCGTTTGATCCGCTTGCTTTGCCTTGGTGTGTAAGTATATGTCTCAATTTATTCATTCATTCTCGTGTAGATGTACTGTGGTGTTTCCAGGCTAAGCCTTGCGGCTGCTGAGTGCTCTCTCTTCAATTCTCTACCTCGAAGTGTCCTCAGCCTCTACAAGCGACCGCGCTTGACTTCCCCAGCTGTCCCACCGGACATTCCTCTCTGGCAGGCATCAGCAATCCAGAAATGACTCCAGAAATGGACCAAGGACCACAATCAAATAGGCCTTATCAAATCATGTGTCATGGAAATGATAAAGGATCGTAATCATTTAAGAGTAGGAGTCAAAACAAACGAATACGGCTTAAACAACCTCCAAACTGGAAGAGACCCTTTTAAACAACAACAAACTGGAAGAGATCCTTTTAAACAACAACAAACTGGAAGATACAGTGCAGTGTCCGGAGTCTGAGTCATTCCTGGGTAGCTGATGAGGGCATTTGACCCTCTACCAAAGTTCTTTTTATCCGTTTTTAAACGTTGTGACGTCTTCTTAATCGCTAGGGCAGGCTACGGAGCTGGGTTACTATAGCTCTATTGCCTGTCTGTCCCATGATGCATTGCGGGACTGACTGAGCCTGAGCTCCCACCCACCTCCCTCAGAGATCCTATGGTGGATCATGATGAAATACATACATCTCGTTTAGGCCTAACGACAGTATTCCACCTATCTATCTACCTCTAACATACTGTACTAACTCTCCTCTCCCAGAGTGAGTGGAACGGATTTGGAGCTGCTATGCATAATACCTGTCAGTAAATGGGCCAATGACTCACTTCAAGCTGATAGGCATGTATTTAAATTGACATAAAACTAACAAAGTCTACCTTATTTATGATTGAAG